>NW_027286308.1:0-30706 GCF_022747635.1 Hetaerina americana
TATATATACTATCATATATATATATATATATATATATATATACTATATATATATATATATTTATATATATTATAGTATATATATTATATATATTATATATATATATATATATATACATATATATATTTAGATTATATAGATATTATATATATAATGTATATATATATATATATATATATATACATATATATATATATATATATATATATATATATATATATATATATATATATATATGTGTGTGTGTGTGTGTGTGTGTGGACATATATATATTCAAGATGGGGATGCAAATTATGTTTTATGTCTGCAAGATTTTTATGAATATTCCCTTTTTTGCTTGAGCTTAGTATTTCCCAAAATTAAGGTGTTCTTGCAAAGTGCCACCATCAGGCATGAAGGGAAATCCAGCTTTGTTTAATGATAACAATATATATTACATAATTAACGACAGAATTAAACCCTCCAGAGAATATTTTATAAATTTTACGGTCGTGATAGCAGCAAAATAATCGTTTAATTTGTGATGACAGCGTACAAACAACATGTTACCTCTCTTTATTAAATAAAGGATTATGAAAGTAAAATTGATTTTAAATATGAATATTTATGTGCAGGTAACTTCAGAAACTTGGGATCTAACAATTTAATTTCTATATCCCGGGGAACGTTCGAGGAAATTATGACCGACGCGTAATCACAATACATAATAACTTTGATTATTTATGATGAAATAAATTGGCAGGCACATCAATTCTGTTAATTTAATTAAGAGGATTATGTAAGAAAAATCCATTCTTGTTGCGGGATATTAAGTGGACAGCACTTCATTTTCGTGGGGTATATCTTTATCGATAATTTTTTTCTTTTACTACTATATAAATATAGAAAAAAGTCAATTTACATCAAATAAGAGTACCGTGTAATTACAATCGCACGAGCCGCCTCGTATTTGCATTACTCAGTGATGTAACAAATGAGCTTTGATGTAGATTCAATCATTGGTTCACGCAGCGATTCGATGATATTGAACTGGCCTACGGTCATGATTGCCATTTCATAGCTCCATACGAACCGTACTGGTTCAAATTTACATGAATATGAAATGAAGATTCAAAATAGCCTTCTCTTGGTTCTGTGGCCGTATATTGAATGAGAGGGAACTACATATACTTAAATCTTCATCCATTTTACGGTATTTTGTAACTGTTGCATACTCTATGCACATTCAGCGCATGTAACGAACTATTCCCTCGATTCATACATGCGGAGTAATCTTTGAGCGGCCTATTACCACTATAATAGTCTGCATATTTCATGAACTTCCTTCGAAATAGTTAACTAATCTTATTTCCTTATTCAATTCCTAGTACATTATACCGGCCTCAATGCCGTATTTTTTATGATCAAGGTGATTAAAAGTTTCCAACATTTTTATTGTTTAGTCTTCCCTACTCTGGGCTTTCGTTTCCTGTTGTTACCATTTTTTAATGTAACTATCAGTGTCATTTTTCGCCAGTTTTTCTTTATGATTCAGTCAGTATTTCTTACAGTTTTGTTCGATTATTGAATCAAAAGTTACCGAGACAATTTCTAAATGCTCGTATCATATACAATGTTATGTTGTGTCTGAAATTGATTAAATAGTGTTTTCTATTAATTTTTCTTAGCTGTGCTCTCAAGAAATTTCTAAAATTTATATATACAGCACAAATTGAGGACGCATGATTAACAAAACGCTTTCAACGTGAAATTGACATTTTCAACAAGTAAAATTTTAACTAATAAATGGCACGTGCGAATTGACCTGTCGTTAATCTCGTCTGCCTAGAAAATTAAATCCTGCGAAATATAGTTTGTATATATCCATTAGCAATTCTGAATACTTAAATTGTAATTCATTACTGGATTTTCCCAAGTGGTATCGATAATTTTTCTCTGTTAATACCATATTATCAGGGAGAAGTTTCATGTGAATCTTTTTTGTGAATCAACTATTATTTTGAACATAGGTAAATCAATTTTGCAAGGAAATCCTTTCATTCTTTCTTGAGAGAGGCCAGACTTTTCTTGAAAATTTCTACTACATATATTTACAGCATATTTTGTGCCCTCTCTTTTACTCGGCTGAATATTTTCGGATAATTTTCCCACATGGTGCCTCATTTTTACGAAGCAACCCGGAAATTAGTATCCGATCGCTGCCTTTCCCTGCGAGTTAAGGGTAAAGGCATTATCAATGACTATACATTTGCCATTGGAATAAAAATATGAAAGTTATGATACGCATAGTGTGCAACGGGCTCAAGGGGATATATTAGGAGATACAAGTGTACTTTCATGGTATGATGTTTTCCATTTTGTTTCACTAAATTGTGGAATATTAGCAAGCAACTAAAAACAGAATATGTTTTAATTTAGGACAACAGTTAAATTTCAATTCTTACGGACTTCATACTCATCTCTCCCCACCGCTAAAAATTGCGGTCAAGATGGCAACCCCCCAAAACAATTCTAAATCCGTCCTTGATAGCATTTGAGTCTTTTCCAATGGCTTTAATATGGTCACTGTTTTCCGTGAACGGTAAAATATCTATCCATTTCAAGGATCGCCCTCACGTCAGGGAGCAGTTTCTCCTCGAGGTCTGTAGAAAATATAAGAATTGAATTTGTTCATTAGCTTGGAACTATAATCGGAACCATATCTGTGTTATCTTGAGTGGAAGTTATATACCATCCTGCCGGTCAACAAAATAAGTGACCCATTCGTAAATTACAAAAGAAATCTCATAGTTCTATAGTATGGACCATAGAAACAATCAGAATCTATCATATTTATATATTCGTTTAATATCCTTCATACACACAGATATTAAATTTAATTGAACGTTGCTAAAGTTTACGGTAATAAGTAATTATTACGAATGATGTTGTTAATCATAATGATGAAATATTATTGATAAAATACGATCATTTTTGGAGGCGTATTTCGAGATTTAATCACTTTTGTTTTATCGTTATTACTTAAGCTTTTAATTTTAACAGAGAAAATATATTCATACACGTAAAAATCATTTAGAAAATTATTTTTTTCCCATTTTCGGAGTTTAATCCCAAAATATGTTCCTTTTGCCATATTTAACAAGTAAATTTGCTTGAATGTGTTAATTGGTTCTCTGATAATTAGTAATAAATATATCGCTTTAACTTTTAACTTAGATACACAACAACAAGTGAATTACAAATTTGAATAACAGTGGAGTTTTTCCCTTCAAGATGATAGATTTGAACTAATCAGGACATTTAGAACTAGTATCTCCGTTGGTATCCGGGAAAGGGATATATTTCTATGAGAAAGAAAAAAATACGATCATATCTTTAACTTTGGTTTTTGAGAACCAAGGTGTCTTTGATATTATTATAAATACTATTTTACCAAATATATTAGCATCATCCGTTTGACTAAGTTAAAAAAAATCACATACAAACTAGCGGAAAAGGGCAGTATATTGAAACATCCAATGGAACAACTATTTAAAGGAATGGTTTGACCGCACTTCCTGAAAAACTACGGGAGCTCAGTTCAAACATGGAGCCACTGTTTTTTTCCATAAATCGCTGAATATATCATTCCAATAACTTCTAGGATCAAATAATGTTGAGAAGAAAAGGTTGTCCAAGTTACGCTGGACATGTCCTCGAAGTTAGATGAGCGAGTGCCATCCTGTCATAATGTTGCCACTATGATTTACCTCATTCTTTAGAGTTATTTTCTGTCACGGCAGTTAGAATTATTTGAAAGGAGTGTCCTAAGCAAATAATTGCTCAATCAAGGAAATCATATGTGAAAATTTCGATTTTGGATTAATTCAATTACCAACTAGTGCAATTATTCTGGGAATGAAAGCCGTCGCTAACAGATTCCAATTTCCGTCCTTTTAACTGCGCGCGTGCTATTAAACAACATATGGTCCCCGCCATACCCCATGCTCCCACGCGATGCTCCATTCCCCAATCATTGATACTGACAACTCGTAAATAGCATAGTAGTTGTTTTACTAATTTGTAATTAACGTATATTAGTTTTACACAGTCTACGTAGTGGACATTCACTGCAAAATGTAATAGAGGCAATTTTAATTATGTCATTAAGGAATGTCCGGCATAGTGATGACAATAGAAAAACTGCTTTTAATATACAAATTGGCGCAGACAATTATAATCCTATAATTAATCACAAGTTTTTTACGGAGCATTGTCCATTGAATTTTCAATTTATCATGCATTCAGACGAAAAGCGCAATTCCAAAAGCATTGTTCTCGTTTAGCGCACTAATTGATTTCTCATTACAGACATATTATTTTAAGAAAATAGATTGATATTACAAAAAATATACTCTCCTTGTATTGAATGGTGTCCTTGTCCTGATTTTAACTAAATATCTGTGTTAAAAAGAGACTAGTATTTATATAGAAAGCAGAACATTTTCATTTTATATGTACGTAACGTTATATTCATTACAGTTCATCGATTTTATGTAGATGGAATGCAAAGCTTTGTCATTATAATTGAAAATTAAATGATGACGATCATTTTATGAGGATACTGAAAAATAAAACACTCCTTTATTTTAGAAAAAAAGGTGGACTGAATATTGTTTGTATTAATTCAAAGCAATAATCATAACACATCGATTGTTATTATTGTTTTCAATTTGATTATTTTTTCTTTTGTATTACTGGAATATATATTTGATGATATACGAAATGAAAAATTCAATTACTAGTTTCTTATATTTGGATGGCAAAGAAAGGCAAAACAATCAATTGAAATGTTTATGATAGAAAATTTATTGCTGAGACAAAACACGATAGCCATATGAATACGAGATGTGATACACCCACTTCAATCCTGAGTCGAATTTTATTGTATTTCTAAGTCATATCGATATTAAAATTATAGCTGTACACGATTTATATGCCAAAAAACCCTAATTCAACTGCTAATTTTTTAATGAGGTCAAAAGTTGTATGTATATCATGATTATTTTTACGAGATTTTTCTTATATTTATCACCAACTTCAACGAAGCTACTGTGAATGAAGGAATACTCGTATGCATGCATAGGCTCGAAACTCAATGGGAATCATTTGAAGACAAAGGAAATAAAAGAATTAAACTAATAAAGAAAAATAGGCCCTAAATGAGAACTCTTATTATAAATGGATAGAATATTGAAGAAAAAAATCAATAGCTCTTTTTTCATAGAGCTGTTCAACATTATTGATGAACTATTACGTTTAGACGGGCAAACTGTCTTCAGATTAGTAATCTCCCTTTTTCTCTCCCTGAGCTTCCTTTCAGTCCATAAAACTGTAAACTTTCGTATTTTGTAGTTTATCATTCTACACAAGAGAAACGTTTTCGATTTCAAATGACGTGATGTGATCAAAATATTCGAACAATTCACCATGAAAAGAAAAATCGTTCGTTTATACCGGGATTAAAACACGAATCTCTTTGTGTCCTACCGAGTGCTTTTGTCAATCAAAACATCAAGTCGTCCTCTGAAACTGTCGATTTCATATTATGAGATTCGAGTTCGTTCCTTCACGAATTTTCCTGCACCCCTGCAAATAATTCTTTTAAAATTAATGTTGTGATATTTCTCGCGCTTTATTTGCATTTGTAGCCTGAAGATTAAATGTTCGTTTCAGGTGGTCCATGAAAACTAATACAACTCATCATTGGAATCGACAATTCTTTCTCCCAATCTATAATCTATGATCTATAATCTGCTTTACAAAATGTATTTATTCAGTTCCTTATATTTTTAATTCTCTTCGCGTCGTCCATAATGATATTTCACCTCCTCCCTCTTCCAAAATTACCCAACATTCGCCCTTACATGACGGCTTTATCAGCATCCCAACGACACTCTTTCCCCTTCATTCCTGCATTCTTTTAATTCTCTCAAAGACTCCCTTCCTTCCCTCCCACATGAAACGCTATCATTTTCCATCCCCTTTTTCAAACTTAGTCTCTCCGTTCTTCACCATACCAATATTCCAAAAGCCTTCATCCTAAGCTCTTTTCTTACAAATGAGGTTTGAAAATCATGCAAAACTACACACACAGGGTGGAACATATTTTATTTATTGAATGAGTAAATAATTTATTTAGTGTAAAAAATAAGAACGCTAGAGAATGGACCAGAATCAAATAAGAACCTATTTATTTGCGATAGAAAATAGAGTGAAAACGGACGTAAGGAAAGGAAACATGATACTTGGGGAAAAGTAGAAGCTTAGGACCAAAAGACGATGATAGAGAAAGAAATTAATTCATGGTAGACACTGAGAACGACAGGGATGTTACATCAAGACAAGTCAAAAAAGAAGAAATGTGAATTGACGACATCGTTTTTTAATATACGAGATCACATGGATCGAAAAACTTCTTAAAAAATAATCCTAGGATAAGGTTGACGTAGTGATGTTCATCGTATTTTCAAGGATTGTATCAATATATCCTATATTTATGCACTTCAAACAATAAAGAAAGCAAAATTTTTAAATAAATTATTTTTACTCGTACTGCACCGCGGCATCATCGTAGTTTTTACTGAACAATAAATAACTTCAAAATCTCACTTTTAATTGAATAAAATAAATTTACGCTGACTATCGCAAAATCTTACGTCAGATTTTCTGCGCAGAACGTGACCGCATGGAGAGTGCAAAGGGGTGTAGGGAGTGTTGGGAGGAATAGAGGTGGGGAAAGGAAGGAAGGTGAAAGTTGACGGCAGTGAATAATGAAAGCAACAGATTTTAAAAACTAGAAATTTTGAGTTCCAGACCCATCTACTGCGTAGTGCCATAGACAGAACAAGGTTTTTTCGTTGGCAACGATAGATGTGAAGATTTGTTAATAATACTAAAAAATTATTATATTTATCTTCTTTATAATATAGTTTAAAACCGCACTTTTTTGTGTAACACATTCTTTTTTTTATATAAGGGAAAGACTTTCGAGAAAAAGTCAAAATATATCACCCGTATATGATAACGCTATCTGATTTAACCACTCGAGTCTCCCTCCCTTACGTAGGGAAGGAATGAAATTCCTAACGAATGATACCCTGTTTAGTTACATCTATATGCAGTAGAAAAATGTTGAGGGCACAAAATATATAGTAGGACTTAAAAACCAACGAACACATCTGAAATAATTATCTTCAGTGCGTATAAAATTCGTATGTTTGAAAATGTCAAATGACAAAGTGATGTCCTCTATTTTTCAACCTTTTAGTTTAAAGAATAATATCGATAAAACGCAATAATTTAATGTTTAATGGTTTGGAGTGAAACTATCAATTGAATATTTTCGTGTGTATATGATGTCTGTGTATTCATGCAAGCCATTAAGAATTCATAAGATCCGTGATTCAAATTCCGGCAGGTTAAAGAATATCATTTACCCATTTATTCTACATTTGAAGAGTCTTTGGCAACAGTTAAAATTTTCGGTGGAAGTCGTTGTAATATATCCTGTTGACATTAATTGAACTGAAAAAGTTTGTTTGCGGTAGGAATTTTATTGGTGTATTTAAAAAAAAAATATCAGAGGGACTTAGTTGCTAAAGGTCGTTTTAAAACACTGCAGATGCACGCGTATGCATGTACCACTGTGTTAAATGGCAAAAAGTGGCGGAAATGCGCGTTCCAAACAATTAAAGACTGAAGATATAGCCACATTTTTATGAAAACATCCCAAAAAATTCGCCACAAACACCACAAAATTTTTTTTCCTGAACTATTGGAATAATAGCCTCCGAAATACTAGGAGTTGGTCATAAGCTATTCCCACAGCTGTGCTATGCTTGCACGCCGAGGTAACGGGCGGGATTTCTCCGCAGGAAGGCTATCTCGCGACCCAAAACACTCTCCGCCACCGAGACGCAGCGAAGCACCATCGTGGGGACATCCCCCGCACCCTACACCCACCAGTCGGGTACCAATTTATCGCCGCAAATAAACCCCACCATGCATGGGGGGGAGAGGTGACGACTCCCCGACGGCGGCGAATGGCGGCACCACACACACGCGCGCGCGCAACCTGTTTGTTATCACCGCTACCGCCTTGTCTGCACGTGGGCCTGCACTTGGAGGGAGGGTCTTCGCTTGGGGGTGGCCCGCGGACACCAATGGCGGGGAGGACACGGGTGGTTGTGGTGGAGGGAGGATGATGGCGAGGAGGAGAAAATAGGACGACGGGGGGCTATCTCAGTAAAAGGTGTACCGGGGGTGGGAGTGTTATATTCGGGTTCGGGGGGGTAGGGGGGTCCGCCCTCCGCATTGCAGCGTTACGACTGACCCTCTGACTTGGAGTTAGGGACGCGATAGGGAGAGGAGGAGGTGGATTGGTACTTCCAGTGGTGGTAGGTACGCCGGCGCTCCTTGTTTGCAAGGCCGGGAGGCAATCTCTCCTCCCTGACTAACCCCTACTCTCTCCAGGGGCCACTCCAGTCTCACGCGCGCCAAGAATACACATAACGCAAACACGCAGGCGGGGCCGTGTTCCTCATGGCGCGGACCTCTGCCCACCAGCCTCCTCCCCATTCCCTCTCCCTCAGTCTTACATGCGCACACACAAACATACACCACAAATGGCCTGAACCGTGAGATAATCAACCATGGCGATCATTAAGCGAGTAGGTTTTGGCCTCGAAATGTTTCAAACGCTATCCGTTGCTAGACAGAAATACTTCGGATCGGAAACAGTTATGAGACATTGTGGGTATGGGTGCGCAGATTAGGATGGGTAACTTTTTTGACTACAGCGGTGAAAATTAAGCTTCAGTCTGTGTGTGTAGTAAAGTCTTGAAAGAAAGCGAATGGAATGGGATTCTCAGTAAATAGGAAATCTCAAATGGTTAAAGAAAAAAAGGTAAGAATGCATAACTTAAAGCAGTTAGGACACTGCTAATTAAGAATAAATTTTGATGGAGAGCGAAAGGAAAATCACTGGGAAAATAGAAGAATAGTTTGCTATGGGCAAAGAAAAACAAACAAAGTGGTTGGATTTGACGACACATATATATGTAATAAATCAAAGATCAGTGAAAACTTTCGTATGCGATGATCGAGTTATTTCTCTCTAAAATTTGGTTATCCAGCAAAGATGAATGGCGTTAATATAATGCGTTTCAGATAAATCATTATTAAGAACGCAATAAAATGTAGGTCAAATGTGATAAAGAGAAGGTAATGTAGAGAAAAGACAACGAAAGAGATATACAAGCCAGGTATGGTGACAGAAAGTTGGATAGAGAGGATGGGGAAAAGACGCACTCGGTGTTAAAAACTTTGATAGAGGAAAAAATGCTGGATAAACGAAGATGTGGGTAAAAAATTGGTCTTTTTATATGGCGACGGGGAATTGTTATGCCTATGAAGCCGAATATTGGAATAATAATGCCGATAATGACCCGGACTTAAATATTTAACAGTTCTAAAATAGTTCCTAGTGACCTAAGACATGTGTGAAATAATTTTGCTGTGGTCTTCAGACACCAAATATATGATCTATTGATAAATAATATTTTGTCATGACAGAGTAATTAGTGTATCGCAAAATTTCCTATGCCTATTTTCGCAACTAAGATTATCTGCCCCAAGGAAGAAACTTGCGTGAATAAGCAAAGAGAGTAGAGAAAGGATCAGGGTTTAAGAGAATGTACTGGGGAGAATAGGGCATTGCAGTTGAACAACATGCGGAATGAAAGAATAAGATTGGTAGTGATTGGGTGATAAGATTGGCAGTGTCTATAGCCAGAAAGGATGATGATAGAAACATAACCTGCGCGGATAATCCATGCAAAAATTGAACGGCTACCATCAAAGGACCATTGTACATTGTCCTGCCTTTCCTTCTGACCCGCTCGCGGAGGGCTGGAGAAAGCTCCCGGAAAATGTCGCCTCCGGACAGAGAACGCCTCATCTCACCGACGACGACCCTTTCAAATATTCGGACGGTTGCCGGGTCGAATGAGAAGGGAGAGTTAACAATGACAGCCGCTCCATACCCCAGCCTTCAAAAGGTCACGCGGAGGCACGAATGACAAACCATCTGTAATCCTCCATGGCAAGCGTACCCCCCATATCTACGACAGAATAACACATTTGCCTATACATGTGTACGCATGTGTGTATATACATACACACACATATATATGTGGGTGTGTAATATTGAATTGAGGTATGTTAAGTCACCCCCGCTTCGTCTCGTGATGACCTTTTGTCGATCTTTCGGCGTACGAAGAGAAGAGAACGGGGCCTGGACCACATGCGTGGGTAGTGGCCTTTGAGGATGGGGGGTATGCGAAGAGGGTCGCAGCCTCCTGGTGCTGTAAATAAGGGGCTCAACCCACACACGCCCCTTAATTCTCACAAAGGCGCTGACCTAGCAACGGGTCGCGGTTTCCCCCTCCGCGCAACTGCCTCCCAGCAGTCTGAAACAGAGGTCACCAGAACACAGTCGTGTTTCATATTACGCCGAATAACATGTACCTTCGAATCAATTAAAAAAGTTTTTAAAATTTCTCTATGGAAATATTTAGTAATGCCAATCGTACTTTCGGCCGTGAGGTTATTAAAAAACAAACCTCATGAATAAATTTGACGGCTGATTTTGGTTTGTAAAGGCAGGCGTCAACACGAACCAAGTACTTGAGATTGGTGATTTCGTGCAGTGAACTTGCAAATGTTTCGGGGAAACTCTACTCCCACAGAATAATGCACTGAGTCCAGGAGTTGGCAGAATTATTCAGTGACATCCCGTTCCCTACTTGAGGTACTGTGTGGAGAGTACTTCAAGGGACTGCGGACCCTTTAGCACCTTTCGCTAATATGGTAGGGTAATGCTGACATCGGATTTCTTTCCACCTTTTCTCCATTCCCTAAACATCCTTCCCATTCCAAATTACCCTCCTATTCCTCCCTAATAGTGCGATAGGCCTAAGCTCTTGATTGTCTATCCTAATAACTAATACTAATTCATAATTATTTTGCAGCACCACGTTTCCATCGTCTCCATCTTCTTTTCGCCATTACTGGCATTATTCTTCTAGCCTAAGAAAATAAAATTTCTTTAATAAGCCCTCATAGCTTTGAAACGCTTCCTCAAGTCTGTTATATCTACTCTACGTTTTGAAAGAAGATGCACATGGTAGTAGATAAGGTACTAGCAGGTAAATAGTAGGTAGATAATGTGGAGTATTTTCTTCCTTCGTTTCCTTGCTTTATTTCCATGAAGAAGTTCCACCACCAACTGACCCCACACACCTTTACATGATTAGATTTTGTTAACTGACTGAGAACAGGAACTGCGGAAAGAAGGGCGGCAGCAGACTGGGGGCCGGATCGTTATCGTTAAGAGGGTGAAGTGGAAATGGAAAGTCAAGCGACGGGATCCCTTACAAGAGAGGAGTAATCGGGGCACTATGCAAGTCACGAATCGCTAATAGTCATTAGCATTCAAATCCGCGATAAACAAATCGTTAAGAGTCCAACCCGAACCGAAATGATAGTGCACTCCTAAATACCATGATAGTGATCCTGGCTTTCAGGATAAAAGTGAAATTCCCTTGGCTACCCCCAGTGAACTTTCCCCTAATTATACACTTATTCATCCCTTATTTCTCGAATTCATAGGAATATAACCATATTTTCCCTTAAATTCATTTATTTTCTGGAGGCCTAAGTCAAGAAAAGGCTCGTTTTAAGTTCGACTAAAAATTCCTCTTTCACTAATCTCTTCCAAAAATTGTCCTAAACTTTCGTCTTTTATCTTTGCATCCTCTTTTGAATTGGTATTTTCGTACACTCACTTCCATAAAAGGGACTTTCTGAGACTAATAATTCTTAAGGTTACTAGATTTTTGCGAAAAAAGATAAATTAAACACCAAATTTGTATGGAAAAATTTAGAATAGGTGAAGCAGTTCATCTTTCCAAGCACATATTTGGACCAAGGTGGCCCGAGTAGTAGGGAAATAAGAAATATATTTGCGTTAGAAAAAACAATTTCACACAATAAGGAGGGAATTGGTGAAAGGGACGCTGAGTAAGGATGTTGAGAAAAATATAGGAAAACTTTAATATAGAGCGTGGTTTTTTACGTTGTGGATAATTGGTAATTGAAGCAAGCCGATAGGTCTAGATTTCTAATATATGGGCAAAGAGAAGGTTAAAGTAATAAAATTGACGGAAAGGGAAAAAACAAAGGACTATAAGGGAAAGATAGGGCATTGAATGTAAATGAAGGAATTATTTCAGTCCCAGCCCACTCATTGGTAGGCAAGACCACAGTGAGGTAATGGATATTGACTCCAGAATAGAGTTATTTAAGGTATCATTTTCTCTTCGCGTACTGTTTCAGAACAACGGTGGGGAATATAACCCCCAAGTTGAGCTTCTTGAAGAAAAAATAATAAAGAAAGCCAAAAACTATGAATTCCTCTGACTTCTGGTTGTCCAACACCACCTTCTACACACCCTCGTGGTGGTTTGCGGGAGAGGCTGTGGATAACGTCCAACTGAAAGTGCAAAGCAAACTGAAAGCGCACGGAATTGGCTTGGAAATAGCATTACCGTTGGAAAAAAAAGTCGCAGAGTGAGTTTCAACTCCCATATAACAGTCGTGCCACCTGTGCCATAAACAGAATGTGGGTTTGTTTCAGGAGGATTCGCAGTATGATACAAAAAATATCACCTAGATACTTCCAGAGGGTACTCAAGTAATGGTACCCATCTTCTCAGGGGTACGCATCGCGAAACCGGAAGGATTCGAACGATTATAGAAAAGTTTTTCTAAAATAAAAACCAAATCTGTGAAAGAAAAACCTTCCGAGCTCGTTCTGACTGGAAGAGGGGTGCCCGGTCAATTCCCTGCGTCCAGGTTTGATAGAGAGAGAGAGAGAGAGAGAAGTGTGAGCGTCGGTGCGGGAGGAAGCCGTGTACGTACGATTGCCGAGGAATTCCAGAACGGTCACTGGGCAATTACGCTCTTTCTCCCGTCTTTGCGGATCGATGGTGGTCAATCCGTGGTCTTCCCCGCCCAACAAAGGGAAGGCAATCAATAATCACGCAGCCTTTCCATTATTTCTCTCCTACCTCCAAAACGGCGTGTATTTTCCATTGCCATTCATTCCGTGGGCTGACCCACGCTTCGGCGGCGACCACCCTCAAAGGCCCGCTGGCTGTTGGTCAAGAAGGGCGGCGCATATATTGGAATGAACTCCAAGTCGCAACATTCACTAACATCAAGGGCCACTATAACTATTTTTGACGCGAAGTTATTCGTGGTCGATTCAAGTTGATAGACAATGATGGAGCTACAATTTTCGTCTGATTTATTTTAAATTGTACCATTTTTGTTTTCAAAACGTAAAAGTAAAAATTATGTTTCCGTCGATTTATTTAAGGACGGTAGGGTGAATATGAGGACAAAAGAGTACTATCAAACTCCAAAGCTACAGAAATAGATCAAACCGAACGATATAAGGATTACAGATAGATGAAATAATTGTACTTGTTTTGAGGCGAGTAATCTTTATTTTTCGCACAATATTGTGATATTTTTAGACTATTACTATCACCTTTCCTACAATGCTACTTGTTTCCATGACCAAACATTCATTAAGGAAGTGCAAACAAAATAAACAATTATATTACTATGTTCGCTTGACATCACTTCTCTAGATTCGTCATATAACCGATACTATTTCGAGAAAGATGTACGTAGTCGGGCAAGGAAAGGAAGTAAATATGGGGGGGCTACTGGTGAAAACATCGAGGAACCAAACTTGAGCACAAACTATTATAATTACCTTATTGAATATCTGTTTTTCTTCTAAACGGACATTTATGGGAAGCTCAGCATTAAGCATGTGGGACGTTATCCTTCCTAAAAATTTTTTACATAAGTGATTAAACATTTTTGGAAAGGAAAATTTCATGAACCAGCCAACGTACGTATATTTATGGTGGGGCTAAAAAAGTTAACAGAAGGCTCGTAACGGATTAGGCCTTACTTTGAAGAATAATTTTACATTAATGGTTTGAAGCTGCATGCAATTTGATCCTGATATTCTAGTGGAGAATATGATGGCAGTATTACTTAAAAATTCATATATTCAAGCCAATAGTATATTTTGAAGCAAATAATAAATGCTGACAGAATATGCCTTCAAAGTGACTTAAGTCGCGAGCCTGGAAAAACCTTTTCACGTCTTTGACGCCTTGGCAATGCAATTTATTGTTTTCTAAAAATGAGATGAATACAACAATCAACAACTTTCCCCCATTACCGTCTTCAGAGCCTCATTCCTTCGGATCATTTCACTTCCTGCATCCACTTGTTCTACCCACTTCGAATTTCTCCCCACAACAGTTTTTCTTCCACGACCTCATTTGCGACTCTTAGTTGGTTTATCTTACTCTCCATTTTATTTTTACTCAATGTTTTCCAAATTCTATATACTCCATGCTAAACTACGCTCAATACTATAGTATTCACACACATTTCCTTTGCAAATTTAGCTGAGAACACTATCATTAAGAGCTTATTTAAAAAATCCTCATTATCTTTTGCAAGATTTCAAGTCTTCGTATAATTATCTCCCAGCTAACTTGATTTTTGGAACTACTGTAAACTAGGCCGCCCGGATATAATGTTTACCTTAGCCCGTCTATTCACCGAGACCCACAAATATCTCCATTTTTAGCAGTTGACTGTGATTTTACACTGTTAAATGATCCTTTCACTTGGTTAGAAATTACTATTTAACATAATAACTAGTAATTTAAATCTGAAATAAGTTATGCAGTTAAGGAAAACGATATATTGTTGGAACGATTATGAAGCCACGAGATAAGTCTGCCGCACTTGGTAACCTAGTGCTTGACGATTCGTTAGCATGTAGAACCCAAATAAGGACCGGAATTTTTGTGGAGACTATCATAATCGTAGAAAAAAATCCCGTATTTCGATTTTGTTGGCCTGGCCGACAAGATTTCCTTTACCCATAAGAGTTATTCAATTCCTTACTTATAACGATTTAGAACCCTTCTTTTATTTTCAGCATATTGTTTCCAGCTGAAACTTTTCAACTTCTTTTATAATGAAATCATTATATGAATGAGTTATCAGACATATGTTTAAAGTAAACGAAGATTATTCTATGACAATAATATTAAAGGAAATACTCAAATATTAGAACTTCGGTCACGATCATCGGAAAGAGAGAGTATGAGTTAAAGAGATCTATTGCTCCAAAACTAGGTGAATGCCTGAGCATAACTTGGAACTAATTGAAATGATGTTCCGGAGGAATGAGATAAAAAGAAGAGGTTTTCGGAAGAGGATATGGCTACGGTTATTTTTGGAGGTAAAACAAGTGAAAGTGGGGAGGATTAGGAATACTTCAATAACACCCGAGGGGCCTGAGGCATGCACAGGTTGTGGATAAGTCCCTTATCCCTCAAATCTACTCCTATTTTTTTAAAACATTCATTTAATTCTACCAATATTTACTCTAGCAACAACCTTCCAAAAATCTTCGAAATAGACAAATACATCCTGATTGTATCCCATGTTTCTCAGTATGAGAGACCTCATTACTGCAATGGCATCACGCGCGCCTCTTCCTTTCCTGAACCCAAACTGATCATCCCCATAGTAATAATTTGTCCTGTTCTTCAACCTCTCATACATCATCCTGAGAACCACATCAGCTGTGTGTCAATCCAAACCTATTGTTCTCTATTGATTATATATTGCAGCCTTTACCTTTTTTGAAACAGGAACTACCTTCTGACGAAGTAATCCGGTCAAATTCCTCCCTCATAAAGGCCACAAAGAAGTTCGTAAAAACTCTAACCCCCACGTTGTATTGTACGCTTAACTAGTTCCACTAAAACGTCCACCTTACGGTATTATTTAATAAAATTTTTCCAAATATCCTTTCTATCTCGCCATTTAGTGTACCTGGATCTAAGATATCCTCATCTACGCCATATTCTCTTCTATGTCTAAGCCTGCTAGGCTAAAATCTCTTCCAAACAGATGACTTATGTCATCCATTAATATTATTCAAATTTGACGTTAGATTAGCTTAAAAGTTAATTAACGAAAAGAAGTCACTAAAATAACTTCATAGGGAGACTTTTTTTCAACTTGTCTACCCAGAAAAGGAGAGACTTCCATGATACAGTGATGACATGCGTAATAGGTGAATTCAAAGAGTGACCTCATTTAAGTCTAGCTCATTTTTCCGATAAAATATGCTCACAAATTATTACTCATTTACTGTAGTAGTCCCTTACCCACATTGGCTTAGGATTATCTTGGATCAATATTGCTAAAATTACTTTTTAGATACCTGAATCCCCATTCCCTGCCTCACCTCACAGGATATAAGCAGTTCTTTCCCACTGGCGTTAATGACCGAGTCATTTGAAATAAGGCTCCCAAAATCCGCCTTATCGGGATGGCAAAGTTATCATTTAAATTTTAGCAAGAATGGTAATGAAGATATTCAGAATACATGAGGAGGATAAAATATTATGAGCATAATTAAATTATTCCTAATCAAATTTAAATTTTCTCCCCGGTTTTCACAATATACTTTCGACAAATAATTGTCATTGACAATTTCTGAACTTAATATTTGAAATAATGTAATCGCGTAATAATATTTTTTTTGCAAAAATAATATTACACGATTAAAACTATGGTGAGATTATACCTGGACCTCTTATACAAGCCTGCGGGAGGTATAAATTAGTTTTGGGATGTGGAAATATAAATTACACGCCAGCAATATAGTATCATCTATGTGGAAATGATAGATACATTTGAAACTGATTTTCTCAATCAAAAAATATGAACAATTTTCCATTGCAAAGTAATTCGACGTTTTTACCAGTTTTATGAACTTTCACTCTGCCAATCTGCGCTTTGAGTTTGCAATTAATTCGCAATTTTCATTACAAATGGAAAGAAGTTTCATTAAATTCCACTAGTCGTCAAATGCGAAAAACTTTCTCAATAATGTCTCTTTTTCCATCGAAATATCTTACAAGAAAAAAAACGAAAAAAATAATGATTTCATCATCACAAGCACTCATCCGATGGTTAATGAGTTACATTTGCATTCCCTTCCTAATTTAAATGGAACTGCACATAATTTCGGTCAATATGACCCTAGCTTAGCACGGTTTTGCACTGGGGAATACGCCATGGGTACCTGTTTGATGTTCTCATTTGCTCGACATATTGATACTCCCGGGGCAGTCCCCCGTGAGGAGGGCGAATCGGAGCGTACATTTCAACAAGGACGATGGAGGGAAGCAGTGAGATCACTTTTTTTTTCGACCGACTTCGCCGTGTGTGGAGAGATTTTCTCGCGTGGGGAGATTTTCAGCAATGCGAGAGAGCCGGCCGGCTGGCCTTACGCAAAGGAGACCTCGCGCACACACACACACGCGCGCGCGACTGGACGTGAACAAACACTGAGGAGGGCGGATGGGACTCGAATGGCGAAACAGGTCAGCGGAGGACGTCCGACAACAAAGGAATCGGAGGAGAGGCCGTCGTCCTTCGAGGGCGGTGGAGTAGTAAGGGGTCACCCGCTGGGACTCCACGAGGTGTACCCTATCGGAGACAATCACCACGGAACGGGATAGGCACGGAGTGCAAAGGGGAGACGGGATGACTTTGAAAACGATGCGACGGTCTTTATCCTTCATTTTTCAGACTTTTTCATTTCCTGTTTCACTCTGCTTGCTCCGGGTGTCCCCCACCCTTGGGGGCTCCGACAGAACGAAAGGAGATCATATTCAAAATATCCCGACCGGATAAATAAGCAGAAAAAGAAATGGACGAATTTGCTTCCTTTCATTCTTCAGCGTCATTAAGTATCAGAGCGGACGCATATTGAGTAATCTCGATAGTTCGGAGAGCCAAGGGATCTTCGGCAACAGGACGGGGCAGGATGCTGTCGCGCCCGTCTGCCGTCATCTGTTTCTTCTTGTGCTCGGGTATATTTTATATCGCCGCTCGGTGATCTTCTTTTTCCGTATTTATTCAACGTTTTCTCCTCCTGCAAGTCCTCCTTCCCCTACTCCCCCCCCCACTGGTGGGACGCAATGGATTCGGATGGGATCCTTCGTCAACAAATATTTAAAATCAACGTGGGAATAAATTAAATTCAACTCTGCTTTGGAATGATTTTAATCTTCTTTTGATGGATTTAAATTGTAACAAAGCAAACACAAACTTCTCGTCCAATTCTAGGAATTTTTCATTCGGTGTTTTTTTCTGAAAACCTGTTTAGTCTCCTTTTGATTTTTTTTTGCTCTATAACTTCACTCACTCTCTTTTATTTTACAAAAAAAACATAAGCCTTATCTCTGTTAAAACGTTTGCCAATTCAGTGCAGTAATGTTAGATCACTGTGAATTCAATAGCCTGCTACGGTAGTCTACGGCCTTGTTTCGAAATTTAGTACCCAGGTCACGTAGCCGTTACCTCAATCGGGAGGTTATCTGAGTAGTTTACGGGTGAAAGTACACAGACGGAGTTTACAGTCTTCTGTGTAGGGCTGCAATCAGAAAATAAATGTAAGGAAAGGTCAGCAGATAAGTCCTCAGTACGATAAACAACCTAAAAAACAATACAATCAAAAATTAAGGATTTATGAATTTCCCATGTTAATTATTTTTAAATCCTTTCTGGATAGTTTTATTATAGTTACAGATAGATAAAGAGACATTTAATTTAGTATTTCTACCTAGCCTGAGTAAAGTTTTGTATTTCTGTGCACAAAAAAAACTAAATTCGATGAAAAATCAAAATAAACTAGTTATACATTTGACTATAATGGACTTTGCGGGCTAGTTTTGAAATCATACGACTTGTTTTTATTATTTACGATTCAAGCCAACTTTTTCCAACAACATATAATTAAAATATATCAAGGATGTATTCCAAACATTTTATGATACCTTCGATTAAGCAAGGGAATAAATGGAACCATAAATCAAGATAGCGTTCGAAATTGGTGATGCCGCTTCAGATGCGCAATCGGTCATATTGGATTTACAAGATATACTGTCAACATGTCTACCAACCACTCAGATAACAAGGGAAGCGATTTCATGAGAATTCCTTCTACACGCATATCTATTAATAATACACAAGGGTGCAGAAGGGTTTGCATGATACCACCTTGTGCGCTCACATTATGATCAAACAGCGTTGAAAAGAGCAAAAAAATACATGAAACCTTCCCGCGCAAAAAAACCGTACTTTCTAGAATAAATTTTACTTGTTTAGGTTTTTAAACGATATGGCAGGGGTGCAAAATAACCTCATTTGTCAACGCACCCTAACTACTAACTACTACTGCTACTAAATTTTTCGTATGGGGTGAAATGCTTCCTGCTAAAGGGCAAGACGATCTCTGCTGTTGAGCATACAATATATATTCTAATGAAATTCTATACTATATTATTTAAAGGATTTCATGACCTGTAATCGGAAAGGGCTTTTCCTTTGGAAAATTTCCGATGTCTAAGTTGCTTCATCGACAGCAATTTCGCTCCTTGACCTAGATGAGTTTTCGAATCGAAGTGATTTTCATTGTATTTTGGTCGCTGCTCATAAAATTTGATGAGTGTTGCCAAGGTCTATCATCGGTTGCACCTGGTACAGTTCAAATCATCCTTTCCCACACCGTGTTGAGAGAGTAGCAGTCCTTCCTTCCTCTCGATGTTCATTTACTGCAATGTATATTTGACCGAGTAGCACATTTACGGTAAAATGCTATGCTGTATTGAAAATAAAAAAAATGAAGTGAAATTGAAAAAAAAGGCATTAAATAAACCTGGGTCGCTGAAATCGACAAAATCCATGATATATGGATCCGAGCCGGGAAATGGAAGCAACATTTCTCAGGAGAGACTTTTAACCTTCCCCCAGGAGAGGAAGGAAGAGGAATGAATCGACTACCTCCCTCCAACCCCTCAAACGCCCACCCTTCCTCCCTCAAACGGGGACGTATGGAGCCACCGTCCCAATCTCCCACACCCCCGCACCCACCACCACCCCCTCTGCTCCCTTCCCGAGCCCCTCCCATCCCTCCACTCACCCGCACCCACCGAATCCCCAGACTCGCTCCTCCCGCGGCAAGGTAGGGCGCTAAGGGACGAGCGTTTTTTTTATTCGCGTGTGCGAGAGAGAGCGAACTAGAGAAAGGAAGAGGGAAGGGCTTTAGCCACCAGGATTATTAAAAGGAAGAGTGGGATTAAACTGGATCGGGATAAACAGAGGAAATTTACGGTTCCGACCCCGAACTGGAATGACCCGCACCAATCAGGATGGATGCCCACCTCCCCTCGGTTGCGCTCTTTCGGCAGAATGCTAGAAACACGAGGTATCCCATCGAAGAGTACCACTCGTTTCGAATGGAGCGCTTCCACGAAAACTTGCAGATTGGTCAATATCCGAGTTCTCCTCTTCACGAAATATTCATACTATTTATTCAATATGACAGCTGAGAGTAGCGCTAACTTCTCACGGTCATGAGCAGTACATGAAGTCAAGGAATAAGATTTATAAAGGTCAAGGGAGTAATTTTCACTCGGAGTGGCTCATAGCTCTTCAGATCCCCATCGTCTGCAGAATTAAAGTAGCTTGAAGGATTTATTAATAAAAAAATAGCCAAAAGAAGTCAATTTATACACTTAATTTGATATACTGATCATGGTTTCAACTCAGTATGCCTCAATTAAGCCTTGATTACGACATGCTATGTTGAAACTACTTTTATTACAGGTATATGAAGTAATGTGAAAATGGAGTTTTTTATCTTTACATGTTTTTATGGAAATTAAAGAATTCCACAAAGCTAAGGAAAAAATATCTCATCAATACTCGTCGGTGATATGAATAAAAACAAAGATATATTACGAAGAGCATTTACTTAAGCTGATAACAAGGGATGCCAATTCGTGCTCATCAGTTCAATTTCAAATGTAAAATCGTAAGTGGTGATGCATTTATGATACATTGCATTGTCTTAGTTCTTGAAGTGGTGAAAAAGGGTTGCGTTTTCTGACTATCCCAATAGCTGGTAGCAGTAATCATAATAAATCCTAGCAGCGCCACTCATGCCAGACACAACCGAAGGGCATGAGATTATCGAAAGATATGCCTCGCAGTGTCTGATTCTCAGTAAAAGAGTCGTAAAGGCGTCTAAATCGTACTTGACGGACCTTCTGAAGGGATTATGTGAAAAAAACTTTTGAGGATGGTAGCGGAAAACCACCTCAGCCATCTTTCTCGCAAAATCTGATGGACGTGACAGAGAATACAACCTCGTAACTATGGAAGTAAGCCTCCTGAGAATGGATTGGGAGGGATGAAACGTCGTTTTTATTCGGATTTATATGCGGACAAGTATTCATAATTAGGAAAAGTAGATCTATGTATAATTTCAAGGATACGAATTGTGAGTGCTCCCGAAAGAAAACAGTTGATTATGATGGAGGGTTGGACTACCGAGATAGGAAAAGAGACAGATGGGATGAGATAGAGGAGTACGGCTTATGAATAAGGAATGACCGCGGGAAGAAAACAAGTTTTTTAAGATGAATAATTTCAAATATAATCTATTTTAAACGCCACATTAGTCATTGGTGCATGAAGGAAATCCCGAGGCATAAAGTTAGACGGTTTGTAATTTTGAACTGGTGAAGGATGTGCAATTTTGATGTTGGTTGGCCAGGGTTCATACCTTAAGACAAATAACATTCTAATTGAAAACAAACGGAGAGGAATAGTAGAAGGAAGATGGGAACATCTCAAATTGTGATACTACTTGGATACATCCAATGACAAAAGTTAAGAACTAGTAAATAGGGAAGGTAAGTGGAAAGAGGATGATGGAGTAATGCAAATAAAAAAAGATGACTAGCATGTTAGATTAAAGCAGAAAATAGAAGTACTCACAGAGAGAATAATGAAAAAGAAAGCCATAGAGCATAACGAGAAAAATTAATTGAGGAAACTTGGATAAATACCGCAGCAGCCTTTAGCAGCGAGATGTTACAGATTTTTCAGATACGGGTAAAAATGTTTGGTATTTAAAATACAGCAGAACATTTTCAGAAAGGAAGAAAGAAAAAGGTGGAAACCCTCTCAGGTATAGCAGGAAAAATAATCATAGAAGAAATGAAGCAAGATGGATAGAATGTAGCGGAACACTTAATACACAGAGGTGATATTAATACCAAACATACTGAAATGATGTATTTGGATCACATCATCACTCATTAAAGTTCATTAATGCGGAATAACATGCAATTAATCTATTAATAAATTTGTTTTACGTAAGATGTGGTACTTAGTCCCTGTATCCATAAAAAACTATCGTAATCGATAAGTTTTCCATTAATATTTTTCTATCAGGCGGAAATCAAGTCTATGAAATACCGTTCGCACTATCAGAATCAACTCTTCTCCAACTCAAGCAAGATAGACAGACGAAAAATAATGAAACTATCGAGAAATCCTTATTTAATACTACGTACTCAACGTCATAATATATTAAAATGATTTATTTTCATGTCACAAACGATATCATACCATCAAAAATTTACGTTTGATACGCCCAGAGTCATTATCGTCACTCAGTTACATGAAAACGATCCGTAATGTTATCAAAATCTTTTTTCCTCCACACGTGCTGCAAGTATACACCGAGCCCGTGTCCTGGGAGATAGTGAGTAAACAAGCAGATAAGTCAATAACGTGAAGCTGAACAAAATGCATAAAGCGATCAATCAATTTCAAGCGGGAGACATCAGGGCTTTCAAAATTCGAACGTGAGTGACGTGCACACACCCTCGCCCTCGTTTCCGTGATGTGCTCAGGGTTGCCACCTTTTCCAGTTTGAATCTAATACTGTTTATTTTTACAACTTGATTTGAGGTAAAGGAGAATCTCCTCTTTTTAATGGCGAAAAATGAGTTAGAGACAAGAGGCAAGAGGCAAAAAGAGGGAGAGTAAATGGTAGAACTGCGGTTTTTAGAATTAGTAAATATACATGTGACAGACAAGAACTGATTCCCATTAGAAAGTGAATGATAAGAACTAAGAAATTCGGTATAAAACCTCATACCCATCCTTAATACACAATTAGGCTTTGAGAAAACAACAACAGAAACTATTAATGGCCCAAAGCAATAAAAAATGGATCACAAATATTCTTTAATGGAACATAGGTAGTAGTATTATTAATTTCTAGTTTAGAATCGAAAAATTAAGATCAGGTACATTGTTTATTTAACACCGCTCATAACTAAAATTAAGAGAAAACAAGAAAAATATCAAAGAAACATCATTGATAAAAAAATTAAAGTTGGAAATTTTACCTGAGTAAATATAAAAAGTCAATTAAAACGAAGAAAAGTGGACGTGCAAGTGGTTTTAAATTTGTTAAAATCCAAACAAATAGTTTTGCATAATATAATTATGAACTAAACACGCAAATTTCATCATTTATTTATATGTGGGTAAAATCAAGTTAAGCATTGTAATTTACGAATCGGAATTTTAATAATCCATGAGCAAGAACGTGCACATTCGCCGACGCCGCTGGGTTATTTCAACCCCAAAACGATTTTCATATAATGTTCGTGTTTGGAATGATGAATTCTCCAACTTCGTTTGGAATTCGAAGATAAACTTGAAATGGCAAACATGATGTCATCACTCGCCAACAAAGCACAAAAATAATGGGACACGAAACAAGCAAAGCAAAGCAGAACGTGACTTGTAGGCGTACTTTTTTCTCCAATTTGTATTTCATTTCCATAACAATAATCATTCAAAAGGTCGCTTTCAATAGGTCACGGTAGGCTGCCAAGAACGAAACCCTATGGCTACTAAAATTTACACATTTTGGGAATGTGTCCACATACTATATGCACAACTGAACTAGGGGTGTAAAACTACGTTAGGGTTTGAAACGAATTATTTTGTGCAATATCAGCATTTATCTGACTATCATGTGAAATTAAAAAAATTAAAATCATCAAATTTATTTATTAATTCCAAAAAATATTTAAACTGTTCAAAATTTAACTCGAGAAAGTAAGGTAGACTTACAAGTTAATGGATATTTGCTAGAATTATCACATAGGTATACATTTCCCTATGAGAATTTTAGTTAGAAGTAATTGGTTTTAGGATCATAAAGAAGGTCCAATCCTATAGCTCTTATAAAGAGTGGCAGTAAATAAAAATTTCAGCTATTTCAATTAAGAAATTGAAATAATATTTTTCGACTGTTTAAATATTTCAATAGATTTATTAACCTTGAATTAATGCTGATGAAATTAGTTGATAACATTAGTTTTCCTTTTCCTAACCTCTTATCCTTCCAACCATTATCATGAATGGCAAGGAAAAACAAGGAAAATAATATTACCTCGTCTTCTATTTGTGATTTCTCAGTTCTCTGAGGCTTCCACTGAAAATTTGCTCTCTTGTCTGCCAAAAAGGGAATGGGGTTTGAGAAGACTGAGACATGGGCTGGAGGTTAACTTGGATGGAAAATAATCGCGAAAACATTTTCTTCCATCGCACAACCTTAATATTTCGTCCATAATTTCCTCTTGAATATTTTTTTATACAGGATACCAGTTGCATTGGGAATAAACTCTATCCATTCGAGAGCAAGACCGTGAAGATACTACTGGTATGTGAATCTAGTCAACAACATTTATACGATAAATCTAAACGGCGTTTTAGTTATTAGATATCACAGTGGAAATGTAAGGTAGTTAGTTCGCATCCATACTCGTCGTGACAATTTTAGTTTTGTTTAATCTAGACTCATGAATGAAATTTGTAATTACTTCCAGACGGAAATATTTCAGTGGATCACTATTACGCCTGCTTATTTTTTTCTATTAAAATATGGTCGAGATTCTAAAAAACTCCTTCCGTATGAGAATTTAAGCACTATGTGCATAAGGAAACTATTTCACCATTATAAATAAAAATTATTTCAAACAATTTTGCAGATAGAAATGAAAAAAATATTGCTGAAATTGTTCTTTGGATTACCTGCGAAATAAATTAATATCAAGATTTTAATTCGAGTCCATCTATCCCTTCTCTTGAAATATGAGAAGACGCTATAATGCGAGGATTTAAGAGTCACGCCAGAGGTTATCTCGTTCCGATGCTTATTCAAAATTGAAGAAAGCATGATACGCGAGATTTGACATTCAAAATAATGATTGCTTCATTCATGATTATTATTATGTCGTGAATGATCGATTCATTTTTTAAAGATAAGAACCATGGTAAAAAAACCAGCGGAGTTCTTTCATACTGCAACTCAATGCTTATCTTCTCGGAGAAGCCAATATTTACCGCCCCTAAGGAATGTAGAGAATGAGGTCTGGTCGTCAGACTGAGTGTAATGTCAATTGAAAGGAAGCGAGAGAGAGGAAAGAGAACGACGAATCTGGTAAAAAGTTCACAATCTAATGTGAGAATTAGTGGGAGAGGGTGTGAAAATCTGGGAAAGGGGTGAAAGGGTTATTTCCTATATTAAAATGGAACACCTGGGTCCTTTTGGTCGACGCGACGGCGGCGCCAACTCTCCGGGTGTGGAGGAAGGATAAAACGAGATTTCGGATTTAAAAAAATTCAATGAAGTTCATGCATCGCAAAACTTCCGGCGGTCATCCTCGTGTGTTTCGAGGACTCTTTGCGTATTTTTCTGCCGTAGTTACCATTGGATACCTCAGAGACTGTGTAGCATCAAACAACTCACCTATAAAGACGGTTCGACATTTTTATTCTAACAAGTCCAAATTTCCCACGTGGACAATTTGTTCGTCGTAGATCTACCTTAATTGGGGGTTTTTGAATGCAGTTTAATTTATCAATCGCCTGGATATTTCAGAATATAAGAGGATTAAAATGACGTCATCGCTCAAGAAAATCATTGTGGCGTAATATTAAATTGGAGGTATATGGCAAGGCTGCAAGTAAAAAAATTCCTATCAGACATCATTTCGACTTCAGATTACACAACTCTCAAAGCGTAATTCCAATTTTGAGTTGGATGTGAAACGATTTATCCACGGGTTCCGTACATTAAGCGCGCACATTTTGCTGAAATTATCATCAGGTGATCAGAATGGACCTTGGGAAATGAATTCCTACAAGACAGAGACAAGATCTGAACATTTTAATCAATCAGTGACTAACTTTATAGAGAAGAATTAGTTACAAGTTGAAATTATCAGAAAAAATGCTTTATCCTTAACCTGTGGGTAACACATGTACTATTTTTAATCTGAAGAGGTTCAAGTAACGCTGTATCAGATCGTCTCAAATAAAACCATAACGTTTGAACACTTAGTAAATAAACCTTTGTTATATCCTTCGTTAAGTCACAGCAATGACAAAATGATATCCGCGGTGGAAATTATAAATCAACAACGGAGAATGAATACAAAGCAATGTTAACGCAATATATAAACCAAGTTCTGATGAACCAAAGTCTTTGTTGTGGGTAGATGCTACGAAAAATGCGAGATTGGTCGTAGAAAGTATTTAAACAGTAATATGAAGAATGTGCGAAAAGAATATCTATCATTATATCAAACGACACTTTTTCTATGGCGGTTTATAAAGCCGACGTAATGCTATGATAATATCGATTCTCAAAGGGAGCAGTGTATATACCTATCAACTACGCTCAGACAAAAAACTTAGGAACAAGTGAATTATGACAAGCTTTCTTCCACAGAATAAAATATCAATGACTCCTTCAATTACCGTAGTAAACACTTCAAAAATCTGCAATGCATCAATTCTAGAGGTTTCAACCTAGGCTGAACAAAAAAGGAAAACAAATGCACAGAACCTCAGAACTAACTTCAGAAATTAAACAGAAATATACAAAATTATCAATTTTGATTTTTTCATGAAAATTAACAAACGATTTAACTTAATTTTTATACATTGTTTTCTGAAAATAAAAAAAATAAATTTCATAGCATGTCTTTGGGTTAAATAACATAGGTGACGTCTATTTTAGTAACGTGAAAACAAATCTTCACAAAATATGTCTACTAATAATTAAATGTTCGATTTTCAATATGGTTTAAAAACTATTTTCAAAATAGCACATAAACACACCGGGGAGTCTCATATAGTCTTGACAAAAGTCATTATTTTCAAAGGTTTAATCAATATTAACGTCTTTCATACAATGAGATAAAGAAATTGTATCGAGAAAACGTCTTTATTCTGGCAAGATAATTTGATTGTAAAAAAAACAAGCTCAGCTTCCGAAATCGAGCAAAGAAATAATAGCGCTAAACTGTTCAAATGGTTAAGCCCGATAAAAATTCTGATTGATGTTTCATTGGGAATGCACGTCCAACGAATTTGCAAATCGTTTACAAGGGTCGATGCAATTTCGTTATAGTATTCGGTGGGTAAGGACACGCCGAAACCTGTCAGGGCACAAATGAAACAGATTGGATGACTAACAGA
Source organism: Hetaerina americana (assembly GCF_022747635.1). Taxonomy (NCBI): domain Eukaryota; kingdom Metazoa; phylum Arthropoda; class Insecta; order Odonata; family Calopterygidae; genus Hetaerina; species Hetaerina americana. The sequence goes on from NW_027286308.1 coordinate 27,652, forward strand.
CTAACCTCACGTATCTGTCGTGCATCGCCATTCACATTTCATTCTCCATCACGGCAAATTAAGTTGCACGTATACTTCAATCACTACAATTACTAGAGAATCTCAATAGATTCGAATAAATAAAAATTTTCAACTGAAAAAACTGATTCTTGCTTTTTTTAAAATTCCGTCTCTGATGTGTAGAAAATTTTTTTCTTTCAAACTTTGAAATGCATGTATCATTAAATTTATAAAACAGACTATGCTTTTCACTGCATTTCGCAGAGAAAATTTAAAAATTCAAATTGACATTAATTGGACGATTTTCACTTGTTACTTCATTTTTGCTGCCACCTTCCCATACCCTTAATTCAAATTTACGTCTGCTCTTGGTCTAAATTGTGCACGGACCATTGCATATTTTGTGTGTTTTATTTTGGAAAAAGAAAAATTAATTTCGTCCGAATCCTTCGTAACAATGGGTGTCATTTAAAATGGTAACACAGGAGAGACTTTTGAAAAAGAGTAAAGAGATTCAATTGTCTGTTCGTGTTTGAGAGAGAAATATGACTAAGGTATTCGTGTAATTTCTATTTCCAGTTAGGAACTGCCTGAACTCCGTGAGGCCTAAAATTAAATTCATTAATTTGACATTTCAGCTATAATGTAGGGCCATATTATTGGGCATTGATCATTCAGTAGGGAGTCACCTTTAGTTTCACTTTGTTAAAAACTAGTCTCATACAGATTTTTTTATAATTTTAGCTTTCTATAACCGTCATTCATAGTAAAGGCATTTGTGCCTAACCAGTGGTGCTTCTATTTCAATAAATTATACTTATTCTTCTGAATAAAGGTTTGCAAGACTAGTCTGAAATTTATTTTATCGAAGAAAATGAGAATTAGAACTGAATGCTTCTACATATGCCTTGAAAAAACTTTAAAATCTCTCGAGGAGGTGAAGTAAATATTTGAAAATATCCTGAGAACTTAAGGGAGAGTGGAGAGGATAATTTCAGCAAGATTAATGGATTCATGAGTTGATAGATTATGGACATATCCATAAAGTATCTCAGAAGAGAAAGTTTCGCGTTTATGCAATAAATTGAAAGGTTTAAACGCTGCTAAATTTTCACGCAAAATGGAAGAAAATAGGTTGCGACGAAAAAACTTGAACATGTTATGATCATGGAGGGAATGATGTAACTTTGAGCGAGGGCACAAACTGCTATAAGCATGAAGAGAGAGAAAGAGAGAAGGTTAACACCCGAGGTTAAAATATCTCAAAGTAAAAGGACGTCATGATCAGGGGATAATGTACGACGCACTATTAACAGTCGCCCCGGATAATGGTTAACCATAATTCTCGCGAGCACTCCATCCATGGAAAATTCATAACGACACATCAAGTTCTCTAAGCTACATAAATCACTCGATGCGCCCAAGGAGTTCCTAAAGGGTTGCGAGCTCTGAATTTTAATGAGAGAACTCCCATGCACCTTGTGTGCGATGTGGTCACCGCGAATATACATGCCTAAGGCAGATGCTTGCCGAGAAAGAAACCGACCATTTAATGGAGAATCAAGAGAAAAGGGAAGCCTTTGCACCAAACGAATAGAGATAATTATTAAAATATTTAGAGGACCACAAGAAAAAGATCATCCCTTTCGCACTCCGACAGCTGTTTCTCAAACAATAACAAGAGACAAATGCAGACAGAGGCGGAGAATGCTGATGGAGTTTCGTGATTTTTGGTGGAGTCAAATCATTCACAAAGGGTCACAAATAAAATAGAGCTATTTAATATCTAGAGGTTAGCTTCTGACAAACAAACGAAATAATGTTTATTCAGCAAACATGTACTCACAATTCTCTGATGCAGCTTTAACGCAATGACTCTTTTAACATGCATCCGTTTATAACGCTTCCGCCTTTGTAAGGGAACGTAGTTTAGGAAACTTTGTAGTACATTTATGAACGATGAAAATTTCACTGGTTGGTGTTGTAAAAAGTTAGAGCATTTTTATTGTCTTTTTTCTTCATAAATAAAAATCATCCCAAATTAATCTGGTAATATTGTGATTCAAAATATAACCCGAATCACTCAAGTTTTTTTTAATAAAATTTAAAATTAAAAAAATATGGAAGAATATTTACCAAGACGAAATCATATCGTAGATGTCAATCTTTGATCAAACACATCCTGTGGTACAGGGTGTGTTTTTAAACACGGAAAATATTTATTTAAGAAAAATGTTAGTCACAAATGAACAGCAAATATTAACGAAATTTACATTAGTATTATGTAAATTATTACAGCAAAACGCAAACTTATTTAACCTTTTATTTAATTTTCAAGTTAACTACGGTTTTAAGTAATGGGGAGAGAGAATAGGTACGAGGTTGAGGTTTGAGTGAGAGCTTTTCCAAACTGTTTTCAAATATTCCACTCCGAGACGCCACTCAGCCCACCTACGCCACACGGCTTCCGTTGAAATGGAAGTGGAAGTCAACGAATGAGTCGCAAAATATAACAAGACGATTTTTATCAAGCAGCGATATTCCCACGCCTTTTCCTCCCAAGTGTTGTGTGTCTGCAGTTCACATAATCTAACCCAGGTTACGCGCCTTTGCACTAGATTTAATCCATCATTTGCACTCTAAGCGACTGTATTCCTATAAAATATGAGAGCATATTTGATGAAATATTACCAGCAGTTACAACAATATAAGATGAATTTCTCAAGAAGCTCCTTCTTAAGAAGACTTTCATCAGGAAGCTCAAAAATTATCGCGATTCCATAGCGGAGAAGCAAGGGCAAACGTGGTCTTTTGGATGGATCTAGTATGTTCGGAAACTTCGATTGGTATTTCATGTAAGATATGAAATTTTAACCAGTAAAAGATGGATTTCCTATATAAATTCAAAATAAGAGTATTAGGATATAAAAAATTCAAATCGGATATTTTTTAGTCAAGAGTATGACTTTATTTCGTAATTTTTCATTATTCGGTCAGCCATTCATACTGTTTTACTGATTCATATATTATTTCATATGCAGTTCATTATTTTCAA
>NW_027286309.1:0-27500 GCF_022747635.1 Hetaerina americana
CGGGGAAGCAGAGCGGCCCGGTCCGGAGGGGACCTGGAAGCGTACCGTGGGCCGGACTACGCTTTGATCTTAGCCATAAGGCTAAGAAGAAGAATCGGGGACCAAACTGTATGATTTTTCGCGGACGGCGCTCCTACGCGCCGAAGCGCCTTGGCACGTGCCACCCGTGGGTAAAAGGGGAGGGGAGGAGTCTGGCTCGAATGCGACGACGTTCCTCCTCTACTGATTGCGGGAGGAGGGGGGCGGAGGACCTAGCACGCGAGGATTCATTCTGGTGGGCGCGACGCGCTGAATTTAAAATTTATTATGTTGAAATTTTTCGTTCCGCAGTCCCTTAGAAAACGGGAAAACCCTCCGTCGCACCCCTCTGTTTCAGCATTTACATCTTTTAATCATTTTGTTAGATGAAAAGGAAAAATTTTCAATTAACATTCCACGGTGTTTCAGGCCGTAGAATATTGTCCACCAGGCCCCGTGGTGCCATAATTTAATGCCCTCACATGCCCCCACGTCCTTCACATAAAAACGGGGGGGCGGGTACCATTAGAAAAGCATCCTCGCGTGCTAGTTCCTCCGCCCCCTTCCACCTCTCGATTCTGCGGAGTAGGAAATTCGAGTCGTTGAGGCCCCCTACTCCACCGGGCGGTGTGTACGAAGGCACTACGGCGCTTAGGATGCGCAGTCCGGTAAAAATCATACACTTCATCTATACATCTACATCTACATCTACATCTACATAATACCCCGCAAGCCGCCGCAAGGGCGTGTGGCGGGGGGTGTTAGGTCACCAACCGTAAAAAAGAAAAATACCACATGCAAAAAAAAACAACACGGAAAATAACACCCACAGCAGCGCAGACACTCATGCAAAAATCCCTTCATCCAATACTCATGCAAACACATAAACCGAAAAAAACAACTAAAAAACTGCACCCCATGATGCAGCACGAAAGACATCCTACAACACGGAAGCCAGGACACAACAAGCAAGAAATTGAAACATCACTACCACATGAAAATGCACCACGAAACACTCTACCCCCAAAGAGTCTCTAAATGGCAGGGAATGCGACCGAACGTTGCAGGTAGCAGGAATTTGCCCCCGCGGAGAGGGACGAGGGATTGAAAGGTAGACTTAAAAACAGATGAACGGAACACGAATGAGGTCATTCGGAAAGAATGGGTTATTATAGCAAAACACATAAGGTTAGTGGAAGAGCATGTATTTAAATACAACTAATTATTTTTTAGACGCTGAGGGTGGCAAGTGGAATTTTTGCTATCTATAACCCTGCAGTTGCTATCCCGTATTGTCCGTGGGAAGAAGGAGTCCTTGAGTCGGCTAGTTCTGGCATCTATTTCCCGAATTTTATATGCATGATCCAAGCGACTAATGTATGTAGGAGTACGAATAATTTGCGAGACCTCGGTGCTGAAACATGCGGATCTAAATTTATTTAATAATTTCAATCTTGCATTGAATCGTCTCTCAGCCAATGATTCCCACCCCAAATCCATGAGCATTTCGGTGACGCTTTGCGTTTTATCGTAGGAATTTTTTACAAAACGGGCTGCCCGGCGTTGAACCTTCTCAATTTCCCGAATGAGACCTTTTTCACTCGGATCCCACACGCTGCATGCGTATTCTAAATGAGGCCTTACAAGAGCGTGGTAACAACGTTCCTTGACCTTCGAGTCACTTTTGCCGACAATGCGTCTAATGAATCCCAATTTTTTATATGCTTGACCGCAGACTTTACGTATGTGAGTCCCCCAAGTTAAGTCTTTGGTGAATGTGACACCTAGGTATTTTACCGTATCAACTACTGCTAGGTCACCTCCAGCTAATTTGTAAGCAAATCCCGTTGGTCTTTTAAAAAAATTTACCACTGAACATTTATTATAATTTAGAGTCAATCCCCAGTTAGAACACCATTTAGTAATGCAATCTAAATCCTGCTCTAGAATAAAACGATCCTCATCCTCAGATATCTCCCGATAGATCACCGTGTCATCCGCGAACATCCTAATTTTACTTTTCACTTCGCGGTTCAAATCGTTAACAAAAATCAATCTATATCTATATAATACCCCGCAAGGGCGATTGACGTGGGGTGTTTGGTCACCAACTGTAAAAAGGAAATATACCACATGCAAAAGAAACAACACGCAAAGATACACCCACAGCAGCGCACACACCCATGCAAAAATCCCTTCATCCAATACTGATGCAAACGCCTATACCGCAAAAAAACTAAAAAATTGACCCCCTTGATGCAGCACGGAAGCCATCCTACAACACGGAAGCCAGGACAAACAAGCAAGAAATTTAAACATCACTGCTGTCGCACCCCTCTGTTTCAGCAATTACATCTTTTAATCATTTTGTTAGTTGAAAAGGAAAAATTTTCAATTAACATTCCACGGTGTTTCAGGCCGTAGAATATTGTCCACCAGGCCCCGTGGTGCCATGATTTAATGCCCTCACATGCCCCCACGTCCTTCACATAAAAACGGGGGGGGCGGGTACCATTAGAAAAGCATCCTAGCGTGCTAGTTCCTCCGCCCCCTTCCACCTCTCGATTCTGCGGAGTAGGAAATTCGAGTCGTCGAGGCCCCCTACTCCACCGGGCGGTGTGTACGAAGGCACTACGGCGCTTAGGATGCGCAGTCCGGTAAAAATCATACACTTCATCTATATCTATATAATACCCCGCAAGCAGCCGCAAGGGCGATTGACGTGGGGTGTTTGGTCACCAACTGTAAAAAGGAAATATACCACATGCAAAAGAAACAACACGCAAAGATACACCCACAGCAGCGCACACACCCATGCAAAAATCCCTTCATCCAATACTGATGCAAACGCCTTTACCGCAAAAAAACTAAAAAACTGACCCCCTTGATGCAGCACGGAAGCCATCCTACAACACGGAAGCCAGGACAAACAAGCAAGAAATTTAAACATCACTACCACATGAAAATGTACCACGTAGCACTCCACCCCGAAAGAGTCTGTAAAAGGCAAGGAATTCGACCCAACGTTGCTGGTAGCAGTAATTTCCCCCCGCGGAGAGGGACGAGGAAATGAAATGGAAACTTAAAAACAGATGAAATAAACACAAATGTGGTCATTCGGAATGAATGGATTATAACAAAACGCATAAGGTTAGTGGAAGAGCATGCATAATACATACAACTAATGATTTTTTAGACGCTGAGGGTGGCTAGTGGAATTTTTGCCATCTATAACCCTGCAGTTGCTATCCCGTATTGTCCGGGGGGAAATGGAGTCCTTAAGTCTTCTAGCTCTGGCATCTATTTCTTGATTTTTATATGCATGATCCAAGCGACCAATGTATATATTAGTACGAATAATTTGCGAGACCTCGGTGCTGAGCCATGCGGATCAAATTTATTCAATCATTTCAATCTTGCATTGAGACGTCTTTCAGCCTATGATTCCCACCCTAAATCCATGAATATTTATATAAAAACTCATACATTATGGCACCCTCATTTCTTCTTCTTGGCCTTATGGTTAAAATCAAATTGAGGTCCGGCCCCCGGTGCACTTTCTAGTCCGCAATGGACCGGTAGCTTGAGCACCGAGGCCCCACGGCCGCTTTAGGACCCCCGGGGGAACTCTCCGTCAATCCCGTACGTATCCGAGCAGGGCGGATGATTTGAACTACGCGCGGTTTCATTTTCGGCCGCGACGATGGTCAAGCGACAGTTATTCGAGCTTTACGCCCGATCGGTTTTGTTGACCTCCTCACTCCAGCAGGTATTTGTGAAAGATTATATCAACCAAAAAACCATCATCTCAAATCGCCAAACAATTTAAATGTCTTCCCGATTCCACTCGTACCGGCCCAGACCAGCCATAGAAACCGAGAAGAGGTTGAGTGCCTTCAGCGCGTAACTCGGCCGCAACCTGGACGATGCGGCTGGGAATCACGCGCTCAATGCAAACTTTAATATTTTGAAATGTTTCGTTCCGCGGTTTCTTAGACCATGGGGAAGCAGAGCGGCCCGGTCCGAAGGGGACCTGGAAGCGAACCGTGGGCCGGACTAAGCTTTGATCTTAGCCATAAGGCTAAGAAGAAGAATCGGAGACCAAACTGTATGATTTTTCGCGGACGGCGCTCCTACGCGCCGAAGCGCCTTGGCACGTGCCACCCGTGGGTAAAAGGGGAGGGGAGGAGTCGGGCTCGAATGCCACGACGTTCCTCCTCTACTGATTGCGGGAGGAGGGGGGCGGAGGACCTAGCACGCGAGGATTCATTCTGGTGGGCGCGACGCGCTGAATTTAAAATTTATTATGTTGAAATTTTTCGTTCCGCAGTCCCTTAGAAAACGGGAAAACCCTCCGTCGCACCCCTCTGTTTCAGCATTTACATCTTTTAATCATTTTGTTAGTTGAAAAGGAAAAATTTTCAATTAACATTCCACGGTGTTTCAGGCCGTAGAATATTGTCCATCAGGCCCCGTGGTGCCATGATTTAATGCCCTCACATGCCCCCACGTCCTTCACATAAAAACGGGGGGGGCGGGTACCATTAGAAAAGCATCCTCGCGTGCTAGTTCCTCCGCCCCCTTCCACCTCTCGATTCTGCGGAGTAGGAAATTCGAGTCGTCGAGGCCCCCTACTCCACCGGGCGGTGTGTACGAAGGCACTACGGCGCTTAGGATGCGCAGTCCGGTAAAAATCATACACTTCATCCATATCTATATAATACCCCGCAAGGGCGATTGACGTGGGGTGTTTGGTCACCAACTGTAAAAAGGAAATATACCACATGCAAAAGAAACAACACGCAAAGATACACCCACAGCAGCGCACACACCCATGCAAAAATCCCTTCATCCAATACTGATGCAAACGCCTATACCGCAAAAAAACTAAAAAACTGACCCCCTTGATGCAGCACGGAAGCCATCCTACAACACGGAAGCAAGGACAAACAAGCAAGAAATATAAACATCACCACCACATGAAAATGTACCACATAGCACTCCACCCCGAAAGAGTCTGTAAAAGGCAGGGAATGCGACCCAACGTTGCAGGTAGCAGGAATTTCCCCCCGCGGAGAGAGACGAGGAATTGGAATGGAAACTTAAAAACAGATGAAATAAACACAAATGTGGTCATTCGGAAAGAATGGATTATAACAAAACGCATAAGGTTAGTGGAAGAGCATGCATAATACATACAACTAATGATTTTTTAGACGCTGAGGGTGGCTAGTGGAATTTTTGCTATCTATAACCCTGCAGTTGCTATCCCGTATTGTCCGGGGGGAAATGGAGTCCTTAAGTCTTCTAGCTCTGGCATCTATTTCTTGATTTTTATATGCATGATCCAAGCGACCAATGTATATATTAGTACGAATAATTTGCGAGACCTCGGTGCTGAGCCATGCGGATTAAATTTATTCAATCATTTCAATCTTGCATTGAGACGTCTTTCAGCCAATGATTCCCACCCTAAATCCATGAATATTTATATAAAAACTCATACATTATGGCACCCTCATTTCTTCTTCTTGGCCTTATGGTTAAGATCAAATTGAGGTCCGGCCCCCGGTGCACTTTCAAGTCCGCAATGGACCGGTAGCTTGAGCACCGAGGCCGCACGGCCGCTTTAGGACCCCCGGGGGAACTCTCCGTCAATCCCGTACGTATCCGAGCAGGGCGGATGATTTGAACTACGCGCGGTTTCATTTTCGGCCGCGACGATGGTCAAGCGACAGTTATTCGAGCTTTACGCCCGATCGGTTTTGTTGACCTCCTCACTCCAGCAGGTATTTGTGAAAGATTATATCAACCATAAAACCATCATCTCAAATCGCCAAACAATTTAAATGTCTTCCCGATTCCACTCGTACTGGCCCAGACCAGCCATAGAAACCGAGAAGAGGTTGAGTGCCTTCAGCGCGTAACTCGGCCGCAACTTGGACGATGCGGCTGGGAATCACGCCCTCAATGCAAACTTTAATATTTTGAAATGTTTCGTTCCGCGGTTTCTCAGACCGCGGGGAAGCACAGCGGCCCGGTCCGAAGGGGACCTGGAAGCGAACCGTGGGCCGGACTAAGCTTTGATCTTAGCCATAAGGCTAAGAAGAAGAATCGGGGACCAAACTGTATGATTTTTCGCGGACGGCGCTCCTACGCGCCGAAGCGCCTTGGCACGTGCCACCCGTGGGTAAAAGGGGAGGGGAGGAGTCTGGCTCGAATGCCACGACGTTCCTCCTCTACTGATTGCGGGAGGAGGGGGGCGGAGGACCTAGCACGCGAGGATTCATTCTGGTGGGCGCGACGCGCTGAATTTAAAATTTATTATGTTGAAATTTTTCGTTCCGCAGTCCCTTAGAAAACGGGAAAACCCTCCGTCGCACCCCTCTGTTTCAGCATTTACATCTTTTAATCATTTTGTTAGTTGAAAAGGAAAAATTTTCAATTAACATTCCACGGTGTTTCAGGCCGTAGAATATTGTCCACCAGGCCCCGTGGTGCCATGATTTAATGCCCTCACATGCCCCCACGTCCTTCACATAAAAACGGGGGGGGGCGGGTACCATTAGAAAAGCATCCTCGCGTGCTAGTTCCTCCGCCCCCTTCCACCTCTCGATTCTGCGGAGTAGGAAATTCGAGTCGTCGAGGCCCCCTACTCCACCGGGCGGTGTGTACGAAGGCACTACGGCGCTTAGGATGCGCAGTCCGGTAAAAATCATACACTTCATCTATATCTATATAATACCCCGCAAGGGCGATTGACGTGGGGTGTTTGGTCACCAACTGTAAAAAGGAAATATACCACATGCAAAAGAAACAACACGCAAAGATACACCCACAGCAGCGCACACACCCATGCAAAAATCCCTTCATCCAATACTGATGCAAACGCCTATAACGCAAAAAAACTAAAAAACTGACCCCCTTGATGCAGCACGGAAGCCATCCTACAACACGGAAGCCAGGATAAACAAGCAAGAAATTTAAACATCACCACCACATGAAAATGTACCACGTAGCACTCCACCCCGAAAGAGTCTGTAAAAGGGAACGAATTCGACCCAACGTTGCTGGTAGCAGGAATTTCCCCCCGCGGAGAGGGACGAGGAAATGAAATGGAAACTTAAAAACAGATGAAATAAACACAAATGTGGTCATTCGGAAAGAATGGCTTATAACAAAACGCATAAGGTTAGTGGAAGAGCATGCATAATACATACAACTAATGATTTTTTAGACGCTGAGGGTGGCTAGTGGAATTTTTGCTATCTATAACCCTGCAGTTGCTATCCCGTATTGTCCGGGGGGAAATGGAGTCCTTAAGTCTTCTAGCTCTGGCATCTATTTCTTGATTTTTATATGCATGATCCAAGCGACCAATGTATATATTAGTACGAATAATTTGCGAGACCTCGGTGCTGAGCCATTCGGATCAAATTTATTCAATCATTTCAATCTTGCATTGAGACGTCTTTCAGCCAATGATTCCCACCCTAAATCCATGAATATTTATATAAAAACTTATACATTATGGCACCCTCATTTCTTCTTCTTGGCCTTATGGTTAAGATCAAATTGAGGTCCGGCCCCCGGTGCACTTTCAAGTCCGCAATGGACCGGTAGCTTGAGCACCGAGGCCGCACGGCCGCTTTAGGACCCCCGGGGGAACTCTCCGTCAATCCCGTACGTATCCGAGCAGGGCGGATGATTTGAACTACGCGCGGTTTCATTTTCGGCCGCGACGATGGTCAAGCGACAGTTATTCGAGCTTTACGCCAGATCGGTTTTGTTGACCTCCTCACTCCAGCAGGTATTTGTGAAAGATTATATCAACCAAAAAACCATCATCTCAAATCGCCAAACAATTTAAATGTCTTCCCGATTCCACTCGTACTGGCCCAGACCAGCCATAGAAACCGAGAAGAGGTTGAGTGCCTTCAGCGCGTAACTCGGCCGCAACCTGGACTATGCAGCTGGGAATCACGCGCTCAATGCAAACATTGATATTTTGAAATGTTTCGTTCCGCGGTTTCTCAGACCGCGGGGAAGCAGAGCAGCCCGGTCCGGAGGGGACCTGGAAGCGCACCGTGGGCCGGACTACGTTTTGATCTTAGCCATAAGGCTAAGAAGAAGAATCGGGGAACAAACTGTATGATTTTTCGCGGACGGCGCTCCTACGCGCCGAAGCGCCTTGGCACGTGCCACCCGTGGGTAAAAGGGGAGGGGAGGAGTCGGGCTCGAATGCCACGACGTTCCTCCTCTACTGATTGCGGGAGGAGGGGGGCGGAGGACCTAGCACGCGAGGATTCATTCTGGTGGGCGCGACGCGCTGAATTTAAAATTTATTATGTTGAAATTTTTCGTTCCGCAGTCCCTTAGAAAACGGGAAAACCCTCCGTCGCACCCCTCTGTTTCAGCATTTACATCTTTTAATCATTTTGTTAGTTGAAAAGGAAAAATTTTCAATTAACATTTTACGGTGTTTCAGGCCGTAGAATATTGTCCACCAGGCCCCGTGGTGCCATGATTTAATGCCCTCACATGCCCCCACGTCCTTCACATAAAAACGGGGGGGGCGGGTACCATTAGAAAAGCATCCTCGCGTGCTAGTTCCTCCGCCCCCTTCCACCTCTCGATTCTGCGGAGTAGGAAATTCGAGTCGTCGAGGCCCCCTACTCCACCGGGCGGTGTGTACGAAGGCACTACGGCGCTTAGGATGCGCAGTCCGGTAAAAATCATACACTTCATCTATATCTATATAATACCCCGCAAGGGCGATTGACGTGGGGTGTTTGGTCACCAACTGTAAAAAGGAAATATACCACATGCAAAAGAAACAACACGCAAAGATACACCCACAGCAGCGCACACACCCATGCAAAAATCCCTTCATCCAATACTGATGCAAACGCCTATACCGCAAAAAAACTAAAAAACTGACCCCCTTGATGCAGCACGGAGGCCATCCTACAACACGGAAGCAAGGACAAACAAGCAAGAAATTTAAACATCACCACCACATGAAAATGTACCACATAGCACTCCACCCCAAAAGAGTCTGTAAAAGGCAGGGAATGCGACCCAACGTTGCAGGTAGCAGGAATTTCCCCCCGCGGAGAGAGACGAGGAATTGGAATGGAAACTTAAAAACAGATGAAATAAACACAAATGTGGTCATTCGGAAAGAATGCATTATAACAAAACGCATAAGGTTAGTGGAAGAGCATGCATAATACATACAACTAATGATTTTTTAGACGCTGAGGGTGGCTAGTGGAATTTTTGCTATCTATAACCCTGCAGTTGCTATCCCGTATTGTCCGGGGGGAAATGGAGTCCTTAAGTCTTCTAGCTCTGGCATCTATTTCTTGATTTTTATATGCATGATCCAAGCGACCAATGTATATATTAGTACGATAAATTTGCGAGACCTCGGTGCTGAGCCATGCGGATCAAATTTATTCAATCATTTCAATCTTGCATTGAGACGTCTTTCAGCCAATGATTCCCACCCTAAATCCATGAATATTTATGTAAAAACTCATACATTATGGCACCCTCATTTCTTCTTCTTGGCCTTATGGTTAAGATCAAATTGAGCTCCGGCCCCCGGTGCACTTTCAAGTCCGCAATGGACCGGTAGCTTGAGCACCGAGGCCGCACGGCCGCTTTAGGACCCCCGGGGGAACTCTCCGTCAATCCCGTACGTATCCGAGCAGGGCGGATGATTTGAACTACGCGCGGTTTCATTTTCGGCCGCGACGATGGTCAAGCGACAGTTATTCGAGCTTTACGCCAGATCGGTTTTGTTGACCTCCTCACTCCAGCAGGTATTTGTGAAAGATTATATCAACCAAAAAACCATCATCTCAAATCGCCAAACAATTTAAATGTCTTCCCGATTCCACTCGTACTGGCCCAGACCAGCCATAGAAACCGAGAAGAGGTTGAGTGCCTTCAGCGCGTAACTCGGCCGCAACCTGGACTATGCAGCTGGGAATCACGCGCTCAATGCAAACATTGATATTTTGAAATGTTTCGTTCCGCGGTTTCTCAGACCGCGGGGAAGCAGAGCAGCCCGGTCCGGAGGGGACCTGGAAGCGCACCGTGGGCCGGACTACGTTTTGATCTTAGCCATAAGGCTAAGAAGAAGAATCGGGGAACAAACTGTATGATTTTTCGCGGACGGCGCTCCTACGCGCCGAAGCGCCTTGGCACGTGCCACCCGTGGGTAAAAGGGGAGGGGAGGAGTCGGGCTCGAATGCCACGACGTTCCTCCTCTACTGATTGCGGGAGGAGGGGGGGCGGAGGACCTAGCACGCGAGGATTCATTCTGGTGGGCGCGACGCGCTGAATTTAAAATTTATTATGTTGAAATTTTTCGTTCCGCAGTCCCTTAGAAAACGGGAAAACCCTCCGTCGCACCCCTCTGTTTCAGCATTTACATCTTTTAATCATTTTGTTAGTTGAAAAGGAAAAATTTTCAATTAACATTCCACGGTGTTTCAGGCCGTAGAATATTGTCCACCAGGCCCCGTGGTGCCATGATTTAATGCCCTCACATGCGCCCACGTCCTTCACATAAAAACGGGGGGGGGGCGGGTAACATTAGAAAAGCATCCTCGCGTGCTAGTTCCTCCGCCCCCTTCCACCTCTCGATTCTGCGGAGTAGGAAATTCGAGTCGTCGAGGCCCCCTACTCCACCGGGCGGTGTGTACGAAGGCACTACGGCGCTTAGGATGCGCAGTCCGGTAAAAATCATACACTTCATCTATATCTATATAATACCCCGCAAGGGCGATTGACGTGGGGTGTTTGGTCACCAACTGTAAAAAGGAAATATACCACATGCAAAAGAAACAACACGCAAAGATACACCCACAGCAGCGCACACACCCATGCAAAAATCCCTTCATCCAATACTGATGCAAACGCCTATACCGCAAAAAAACTAAAAAACTGACCCCCTTGATGCAGCACGGAAGCCATCCTACAACACGGAAGCCAGGACAAACAAGCAAGAAATTTAAACATCACCACCACATGAAAATGTACCACGTAGCACTCCACCCCGAAAGAGTCTGTAAAAGGGAACGAATTCGACCCAACGTTGCTGGTAGCAGGAATTTCCCCCCGCGGAGAGGGACGAGGAAATGAAATGGAAACTTAAAAACAGATGAAATAAACACAAATGTGGTCATTCGGAAAGAATGGATTATCACAAAACGCATAAGGTTAGTGGAAGAGCATGCATAATACATACAACTAATGATTTTTTAGACGCTGAGGGTGGCTAGTGGAATTTTTGCTGTCTATAACCCTGCAGTTGCTATCCCGTATTGTCCGGGGGGAAATGGAGTCCTTAAGTCTTCTAGCTCTGGCATCTATTTCTTGATTTTTATATGCATGATCCAAGCGACCAATGTATATATTAGTACGAATAATTTGCGAGACCTCGGTGCTGAGCCATGCGGATCAAATTTATTCAATCATTTCAATCTTGCATTGAGACGTCTTTCAGCCAATGATTCCCACCCTAAATCCATGAATATTTATATAAAAACTTATACATTATGGCACCCTCATTTCTTCTTCTTGGCCTTATGGTTAAGATCAAATTGAGGTCCGGCCCCCGGTGCACTTTCAAGTCCGCAATGGACCGGTAGCTTGAGCACCGAGGCCGCACGGCCGCTTTAGGACCCCCGGGGGAACTCTCCGTCAATCCCGTACGTATCCGAGCAGGGCGGATGATTTGAACTACGCGCGGTTTCATTTTCGGCCGCGACGATGGTCAAGCGACAGTTATTCGAGCTTTACGCCAGATCGGTTTTGTTGACCTCCTCACTCCAGCAGGTATTTGTGAAAGATTATATCAACCAAAAAACCATCATCTCAAATCGCCAAACAATTTAAATGTCTTCCCGATTCCACTCGTACTGGCCCAGAACAGCCATAGAAACCGAGAAGAGGTTGAGTGCCTTCAGCGCGTAACTCGGCCGCAACCTGGACTATGCAGCTGGGAATCACGCGCTCAATGCAAACATTGATATTTTGAAATGTTTCGTTCCGCGGTTTCTCAGACCGCGGGGAAGCAGAGCGGCCCGGTCCGGAGGGGACCTGGAAGCGCACCGTGGGCCGGACTACGCTTTGATCTTAGCCATAAGGCTAAGAAGAAGAATCGGGGACCAAACTGTATGATTTTTCGCGGACGGCGCTCCTACGCGCCGAAGCGCCTTGGCACGTGCCACCCGTGGGTAAAAGGGGAGGGGAGGAGTCGGGCTCGAATGCCACGACGTTCCTCCTCTACTGATTGCGGGAGGAGGGGGGCGGAGGACCTAGCACGCGAGGATTCATTCTGGTGGGCGCGACGCGCTGAATTTAAAATTTATTATGTTGAAATTTTTCGTTCCGCAGTCCCTTAGAAAACGGGAAAACCCTCCGTCGCACCCCTCTGTTTCAGCATTTACATCTTTTAATCATTTTGTTAGTTGAAAAGGAAAAATTTTCAATTAACATTCCACGGTGTTTCAGGCCGTAGAATATTGTCCACCAGGCCCCGTGGTGCCATGATTTAATGCCCTCACATGCCCCCACGTCCTTCACATAAAAACGGGGGGGGCGGGTACCATTAGAAAAGCATCCTCGCGTGCTAGTTCCTCCGCCCTTTTCCACCTCTCGATTCTGCGGAGTAGGAAATTCGAGTCGTCGAGGCCCCCTACTCCACCGGGCGGTGTGTACGAAGGCACTACGGCGCTTAGGATGCGCAGTCCGGTAAAAATCATACACTTCATCTATATCTATATAATACCCCGCAAGCAGCCGCAAGGGCGATTGACGTGGGGTGTTTGGTCACCAACTGTAAAAAGGAAATATACCACATGCAAAAGAAACAACACGCAAAGATACACCCACAGCAGCGCACACACCCATGCAAAAATCCCTTCATCCAATACTGATGCAAACGCCTATACCGCAAAAAAACTAAAAAACTGACCCCCTTGATGCAGCACGGAAGCCATCCTACAACACGGAAGCCAGGACAAACAAGCAAGAAATTTAAACATCACCACCACATGAAAATGTACCACGTAGCACTCCACCCCGAAAGAGTCTGTAAAAGGGAACGAATTCGACCCAACGTTGCTGGTAGCAGGAATTTCCCCCCGCGGAGAGGGACGAGGAAATGAAATGGAAACTTAAAAACAGATGAAATAAACACAAATGTGGTCATTCGGAAAGAATGGATTATAACAAAACGCATAAGGTTAGTGGAAGAGCATGCATAATACATACAACTAATGATTTTTTAGACGCTGAGGGTGGCTAGTGGAATTTTTGCTATCTATAAAACTGCAGTTGCTATCCCGTATTGTCCGGGGGGAAATGGAGTCCTTAAGTCTTCTAGCTCTGGCATCTATTTCCTTAATTTTATATGCATGATCCAAGCGACCAATTTATATATTAATACGAATAATTTGCGAGACCTCGGTGCTGAGCCATGCGGATCAAATTTATTCAATCATTTCAATCTTGCATTGAGACGTCTTTCAGCCAATGATTCCCACCCTAAATCCATGAATATTTATATAAAAACTCATACATTATGGCACCCTCATTTCTTCTTCTTGGCCTTATGGTTAAGATCAAATTGAGGTCCGGCCCCCGGTGCACTTGCAAGTCCGCAATGGACCGGTAACTTGAGCACCGAGGCCGCACGGCCGCCTTAGGACCCCCGGGGGCACTCTCCGTCAATCCCGTACGTATCCGAGCAGGGCGGATGATTTGAACTACGCGCGGTTTCATTTTCGGCCGCGACGATGGTCAAGCGACAGTTACTCGAGCTTTACGCCCGATCGGTTTCGTTGACCTCCTCACTCCAGCAGGTATTTGTGAAAGATTATATCAACCAAAAAACCATCATCTCAAATCGCCAAACAATTTAAATGTCTTCCCGATTCCACTCGTACTGGCCCAGACCAGCCTTAGAACCCGACAAGAGGTTGAGTGCCTTCTGCGGGTAACTCGGCCGCCACCTGGACTATGCAGCTGGGAATCACGCGCTCAATGCAAACTTTGAAATTTTGAAATGTTTCGTTCCGCGGTTTCTCAGACCGCGGGGAAGCAGAGCGGCCCGGTCCGGAGGGGACCTGGAAGCGCACCATGGGCCGGATTACACTTTGATCATCTACATCTACATCTACATAATACCCCGCAAGCCGCCGCAAGGGCGTGTGGCGGGGGGTGTTAGGTCACCAACCGTAAAAACGAAAAATACCACATGCAAAAAACGACACGGAAAATTACACCCCAGCAGCGCACACACTCATGCAAAACTCCATCCAATACTCATGCAAACACATACACCGCAAAACAACAAAAAAAACTGCACCGCAGGATACAGCACGAAAGCCATCCTAAAACACGCAAGCCAGGACACAACAAGCAAGAATGTGAATCATCACAACCACATGATAATGCACCACAAAACACTCAACCCTCCAAAGAGACAGTAAAAGGAAAGGAATTCGACCCAACGTTGCAGGTAGCAGGAATTTCCCCCCGCCGGGTGGGAAGAGGGACTAAAAGGGAACCTTAAAAACAAATGAACAGAACACGGATGATGTAATGCGGAAAGAATGGGTTATTATAACAAAACACATAAGGTTAGTGGAGGAGCATGCATTTAAGTAGAACTAATTATTTTTTAGACACTGAGGTTGGTAAGTGGAATTTTTACTATCTATAACCCTACAGTTGCTATCCCGTATTGTCCGTGGGAAGAAGGAGTCCTTGAGTCGGCTAGTCCTGGCATCTATTTCTTGATTTTTATATGCATGATCCAAGCGACCAATGTACATCTACATCTACATAACACCCCGCAAGCCGCCGCAAGGGCGTGTGGCGGGGGGTGTTTGATCACCAACCGTAAAAGGAAAAATACCACATGCAAAAAAAAAAAAATAACAACACGGAAAATCACACCCACAACAGCGCACACACTCATGCAAAAATCCCTTCATCTTATACTCATGCAAACACATATACCGCAAAACAACTAAAAAACTGCACCCATTGATGCAGCACGAAAGCCATCCTACATCACGGAAGCCAGGACGCAACAAGCAAGAAATTGAAACATCACTACCACATGTATGTAGGAGTACGAATAATCTGCGAGACCTCGGTGCTGAAACATGCGGATCTGAATTTATTTAATAATTTCAGTCTTGCATTGCATCGTCTCTCTTCTAATGATTCCCACCCCAAATCCATGAGCATTTCGGTGACGCTTTGCGTTTTATCGTAGGAATTTTTTACAAAACGGGCTGCCCGGCGTTGAACCTTCTCAATTTCCCGAATGAGACCTTTTTCACTCGGGTCCCACACGCTGCATGCGTATTCTAAATGAGGCCTTACAAGAGCGTGGTAACAACGTTCCTTGACCTTTGAGTCACTTTTGCCGACAATGCGTTTAATGAATCCCAATTTTTTATTTGCTTGACCGCAGACTTTACGTATGTGAGTCCCCCAAGTTAAGTCTTTAGTGAATGTGACACCTAGGTATTTTACCGTATCAACTACTGCTAGGACACCTCCAGCTAATTTGTAAGCAAATCCCGTTGATCTTTTAAAGAAATTTACCACTGAACATTTATTATAATTTAGAGTCAATCCCCAGTTAGAACACCATTTAGTAATGCAATCTAAATCCTGCGCTAGAATAAAACGATCCTCATCCCCAGATATCTCCCGATAGATCACCGTGTCATCCGCGAACATCCTAATTTTACTTTTCACTTCGCGGTTCAAATCGTTAACAAAAATCAAGAAAAGCAACGGCCCGATCACACTTCCCTGAGGTACCCCCGACGTGACTCGAACGCTGTCGGAACTAGCGCCATCAAGGACTACCCTCTGTTCCCGCTCTGAAAGAAAATCTTTAACCAAACTTATAGCGCCCTTGTTTATACCCGCGACCTTTAATTTATGAATGAGTTTACCATGTGGGACCTTATCAAATGCCTTTTGAAAATCTAAGAAGATGGAATCCACTTGCCTACCTCTCTCACCAGATACAAGTAAATCATGTGTAAATAATCCTAATTGGGTTTCGCAGGAGCGGGTTTTCCTGAATCCGTGTTGATTGTCACTTAAAAAGTTAATATTGTCAAGGTGTCTCATTATTGAACTGACAATTATGTGCTCTAAGATTTAACAACAGATTGAAGTGAGAGATATAGGTCTGTAATTACTGGGATCCTCCCTGTCACCACTTTTAAAAATAGGCGTTATTTGCGCGGTTTTCCAAATCTTAGGTACTTTGCACTCTGTGAGGGATTTGTTAAATATAAATTCAAGGTACGGGGCAATGTTTGGAGCTAAATGTTTTATCACCCTAGCTGGTATATTTTCGGGACCCGGGGATTTGTTGGGTTTAATCTCATTAAATAATTTTAGAATTCCTTGTTGGTCCACTGTTATTTTTTCCATGGGTGGAGTATGTATTGTTTCTTGGAGATATGCGGTGGCAACATCATTCGAGAAAACGCTTTGGAAGAATGAATTTAAGATGTTAGCTTTAACCTCGCTGTCTGTATGAATTACATTGCTACAATCCCTTAAGCAAGCCACGGTTTGTTTACTCCCATTTACTTCCCTAACATATGACCAGAAAGCTTTGGGGTCAGTGTCCAAGTACTCGCAAAGTACTTTGCGTTTAAATTCCAGTAAGGCGCTACGTAATTGTTTTTTGGTTTCAATTTTAGAGGATCTATATGTGTCCCATAATTGTGTATTCTAAGGAGATGATGTGTTCATGCCTGCCCTCTTTACCCTAGAGTGTAGCATTCTCTGCTTTCGAAGGGCTTTTCTAACGTCTTTATTGTACCACCTGGGGTCGCGATTTGCTTTAACGTATTTTAAAGGTATGAAGTCTACGATTCCTTTTTGCATGATATTGACAAATTCTGTCCAAGTTTCTTCCACGTTGACATGACTTAAGCGGGTTTTGAACTCGGGTAGTGAAGAGTTTAATTGATTGGCAAAAGATTCAAAGTCTGCTTTATGGTAATTATAAATTTTTCTTTTTGGTTTAACAATCTTTTTTATTGCTATGTCCAAATGAACATTAATTGCTTTATGGTCACTCAAGCCCTCATCAGTTGATACACTAATAATACGTTCCGGCGTGTTTGTAAGAAATAGATCCAATATGTTCTTTCCACGGGTGGGCATGCGTACTGCTTGATGGAGGGAGTTTCTTTGAACCAACTTTATCATGGAATTGCAAGATTCGCGATCGCGGGTCCCAGATTTAACGATATTGCTGTTCCAATCTATACCAGGGAGGTTAAAGTTGCCACCAATTATGTTTATGCTGTTATTATATTTACGTGTAAACTTGTGAATTTGATCGTTGAGGGTGTGAAGTGTTTTCAATTCTGAGTCTGGAGGTCTGTAGAAAGAGCATAAATTTATGTTGGGTTGATTGGTCCGTAGTAAGGTGCACCAAACACTTTCTATGTTATTATTTTCAAATGAAACTTGCCTGCTTTCAAAATGACTTTTAACTGCCACGAAAACCCCTCCTCCGGGTCTTGTATCTCTATCGTGTCGGTAAACTTTGAAATCTATTGGGAAAATTTCTTGGTCATTAATATCATTGCACAGCCAACTCTCTGTGCCTAATAATATATCAGCGGAATAAGTTTGGATTATGTGTTCTAGATCCGCTGATTTGTTCTTGAGGCTTCTGCAATTTATAACAAGTATAGTTAATTATTTTGATGTTGAATAACGTCCTTATTAGTGCCTGACTGTAATTTAGGACGCCTTTGGGGGGAAGTGCGTGTCACATGTCTTTCTAAATCAAGGCCAGTGTTGTCGGTGACTTTTATATTTTTATTAATAATATTATACGCGCTATCCCCAGATGTTATTGACCCACTAAGTGACCTGATCTTAGCCATAAGGCTAAGAAGAAGAATTGGGGACCAAACTGTATGATTTTTCGCGGACGGCGCTCCTACGCGCCGAAGCGCCTTGGCACGTGCCACCCGTGGGTAAAAGGGGAGGGGAGGAGTCGGGCTCGAATGCCAAGACGTTCCTCCTCTACTGATTGCGGGAGGAGGGGGCGGAGGACCTAGCACGCGAGGATTCATTCTGGTGAGCGCGACGCGCTAAATTTAAAATTTATTATGTTGAAATTTTTCGTTCCGCAGTCCCTTAGAAAACGGGAAAACCCTCCGTCGCACCCCTCTGTCTTCAGCATTTACATCTTTTAAACATTTTGTTTGTTCAAAAGGAAAAATTTTCAATTAACATTCCACGGTGTTTCAGGCCGTAGAATATTGTCCACCAGGCCCCGTGGTGCCATGATTTAATGCCCTCACATGCCCCCACGTCCTTCACATAAAAACCGGGGGGGGCGGATACCATTAGAAAAGCATCCTCGCGTGCTAGTTCCTCCGCCCCCTTCCACCTCTCGATTCTGCGGAGTAGGAAATTCGAGTCGTCGAGGCCCCCTACTCCACCGGGCAGTGTGTGCGAAGGCACTTCGGCGCTTAGGATGCCCAGTCCCGTAAAAAACATAAAGTTCATCTATATCTACATAATACCCCGTTAGCAGCCGCAAGGGCGTGTGGCGAGGGGTGTTAGGTCACCAACTGTAAAAAGGAAATACACCACATGCAAAAGAAACAACACGCAAAAATACACCCACAGCATCGCACACCCTCATGCAATAATCCCTTCAACCAATACTCATGCAAACGCATATACCGCAAACAAACTAAAAAACTGACCCCCTTGATGCAGCACGGAAGCCATCCTACAACACGGAAGCAAGGACAAACAAGCAAGAAATTTAAACATCACTACTATATGAAAATGTACCACGTAGCACTCCACCCCGAAAGAGTCTGTAAAAGGCAAGGAATGCGACCCAACGTTCCAGGTAGCAGGAATTTCCCCCCCGGAGAGGGACGAGGAAATGAAATGGAAACTTAAAAACAGATGAAATAAACACAAATGTGGTCATTCGGAAAGAATGGATTATAACAAAACGCATAAGGTTAGTGGAAGAGCATGCAATATAAATACAACAAATGATTTTTTATACGCTGAGGGTGGCTAGTGGAAATCCTCCTATCTATAACCCGTCAGTTGCTATCCCGTATTGACGGGGGGAGAAGATGTCCTTAAGTCTTCTAGCTCTGGCATCTATTTCCCGAATTTTATATGCATGATCCAAGCGACCAATGTATATATTAGTACGAATAATTTGCGAGACCCCGGTTCTGAGACATGCGGATCAAATTTATTCAATAATTTCAATCTTGCATTGAGTCGTCTTTCAGCCAATGATTCCAACCCTTAACCCATGAATATTTCGACGAAAACTCATACATTATGGCTCCCTCATTTCTTCTTCTCGGCCTTATGGCTAAGATCAAATTGAGGTCCGGCCCCCGGTGCACTTGCAAGTCCGCCATGGACCGGTAGCTTGAGCAACGAGGCCGCACCGCCGCCATAGGACCCCAGGGGGAGCTCTCCGTCAATCGCGTACGTATCCGAGCAGGGTGGATGATTTGAACGACGCGCGGTTTCATTTTCGGCCGCGACGACGGTCAAACAGTTTTTCGAGCTTTACGCCCGATCGGTTTTGTTGACCACCACAATCCGACAGGTATTTGTGGAAGAAAATATCTACCAAGAAACCATTATCTCAAATACCCAAAAAATTTAAATTCCCCCCCGATTCCTCCCGTACTGGCTGAGACCAGCCGTAGTGACCGAGAAGCGGGTTTAATGGCATCAGCGCCTAACTCGGCGGCCACCTAGACTTCACCCTGGTGGGTTCCACGCGCTGAATTAAAACTTTAGAATTTTTTAATCTTTTGTTTCGCGGTCCCTCAGACCGCGGAAAAGCCGAGCGCACCGGTCCGGAGGGGACTTGGAAGTGAACCAAGGGCCGGACTCTACTCTGATCTTAGCCAAAAGGCCAAAAAAGAATCGGGTGACCAAACTATGATTTTTCGCGGACGGCGCTCCTACGCGCCGAAGCGCCTTCGGACGCGCCACCCGTAAGTGAAAGGGGGGGGAGGAGTCGGGCTCCTACGCCTCGACTTTCCTCCTCTACAGAGTGCGAGAGAAGGAGGGGGGCCCAGGAACCAGCACGCGAGGATTCATTCTGGTGGGCGCGACGCGCTAAATTTAAAATTTATCATGTTGAAATTTTTCGTTCCGCAGTCCCTTAGAAAACGGGAAAACCCTCCGTCGCCCCCTCGGTCTTCAGCATTTACATCTTTTAAACATTTTGTTAGTTCAGAAGGAAAAATTTTCAATTAACATTCCACGGTGTTTCAGGCCGTAGAATATTGTCCACCAGGCCCCGTGGTGCCATGATTTAATGCCCTCACATGCACCCACGGCCTTCACATAAAAACGGGGGGGGGCTGGTACCATTAGAAAAGCATCCTCGCGTGCTAGTTCCTCCGCCCCCTTCCACCTCTCGATTCTGCGGAGTAGGAAATTCGAGTAGTCGAGGCCCCCTACTCCACCGGGCGGTGTTTACGAAGGCACTTCGGCGCTTAGGATGCGCAGTTCGGTAAAAATCATACACTTTATCTATATCTATATAATACCCCGCAAGCAGCCGCAAGGGCGATTGACGTGGGATGTTAGGTCACCAACAGTAAAAAGGAAATACACCACATGCAAAAGAAAAAACACGCAAAGATACACCCACAGCAGTTGGGTTGGGTTGGGTTGGGTTGGGTTGGGTTGGGTTGGGTTGGGTTGGGTTGGGTTGGGTTGGGTTGGGTTGGGTTGGGTTGGGTTGGGTTGGGTTGGGTTGGGTTGGGTTGGGTTGGGTTGGGTTGGGTTGGGTTGGGTTGGGTTGGGTTGGGTTGGGTTGGGTTGGGTTGGGTTGGGTTGGGTTGGGTTGGGTTGGGTTGGGTTGGGTTGGGTTGGGTTGGGTTGGGTTGGGTTGGGTTGGGTTGGGTTGGGTTGGGTTGGGTTGGGTTGGGTTGGGTTGGGTTGGGTTGGGTTGGGTTGGGTTGGGTTGGGTTGGGTTGGGTTGGGTTGGGTTGGGTTGGGTTGGGTTGGGTTGGGTTGGGTTGGGTTGGGTTGGGTTGGGTTGGGTTGGGTTGGGTTGGGTTGGGTTGGGTTGGGTTGGGTTGGGTTGGGTTGGGTTGGGTTGGGTTGGGTTGGGTTGGGTTGGGTTGGGTTGGGTTGGGTTGGGTTGGGTTGGGTTGGGTTGGGTTGGGTTGGGTTGGGTTGGGTTGGGTTGGGTTGGGTTGGGTTGGGTTGGGTTGGGTTGGGTTGGGTTGGGTTGGGTTGGGTTGGGTTGGGTTGGGTTGGGTTGGGTTGGGTTGGGTTGGGTTGGGTTGGGTTGGGTTGGGTTGGGTTGGGTTGGGTTGGGTTGGGTTGGGTTGGGTTGGGTTGGGTTGGGTTGGGTTGGGTTGGGTTGGGTTGGGTTGGGTTGGGTTGGGTTGGGTTGGGTTGGGTTGGGTTGGGTTGGGTTGGGTTGGGTTGGGTTGGGTTGGGTTGGGTTGGGTTGGGTTGGGTTGGGTTGGGTTGGGTTGGGTTGGGTTGGGTTGGGTTGGGTTGGGTTGGGTTGGGTTGGGTTGGGTTGGGTTGGGTTGGGTTGGGTTGGGTTGGGTTGGGTTGGGTTGGGTTGGGTTGGGTTGGGTTGGGTTGGGTTGGGTTGGGTTGGGTTGGGTTGGGTTGGGTTGGGTTGGGTTGGGTTGGGTTGGGTTGGGTTGGGTTGGGTTGGGTTGGGTTGGGTTGGGTTGGGTTGGGTTGGGTTGGGTTGGGTTGGGTTGGGTTGGGTTGGGTTGGGTTGGGTTGGGTTGGGTTGGGTTGGGTTGGGTTGGGTTGGGTTGGGTTGGGTTGGGTTGGGTTGGGTTGGGTTGGGTTGGGTTGGGTTGGGTTGGGTTGGGTTGGGTTGGGTTGGGTTGGGTTGGGTTGGGTTGGGTTGGGTTGGGTTGGGTTGGGTTGGGTTGGGTTGGGTTGGGTTGGGTTGGGTTGGGTTGGGTTGGGTTGGGTTGGGTTGGGTTGGGTTGGGTTGGGTTGGGTTGGGTTGGGTTGGGTTGGGTTGGGTTGGGTTGGGTTGGGTTGGGTTGGGTTGGGTTGGGTTGGGTTGGGTTGGGTTGGGTTGGGTTGGGTTGGGTTGGGTTGGGTTGGGTTGGGTTGGGTTGGGTTGGGTTGGGTTGGGTTGGGTTGGGTTGGGTTGGGTTGGGTTGGGTTGGGTTGGGTTGGGTTGGGTTGGGTTGGGTTGGGTTGGGTTGGGTTGGGTTGGGTTGGGTTGGGTTGGGTTGGGTTGGGTTGGGTTGGGTTGGGTTGGGTTGGGTTGGGTTGGGTTGGGTTGGGTTGGGTTGGGTTGGGTTGGGTTGGGTTGGGTTGGGTTGGGTTGGGTTGGGTTGGGTTGGGTTGGGTTGGGTTGGGTTGGGTTGGGTTGGGTTGGGTTGGGTTGGGTTGGGTTGGGTTGGGTTGGGTTGGGTTGGGTTGGGTTGGGTTGGGTTGGGTTGGGTTGGGTTGGGTTGGGTTGGGTTGGGTTGGGTTGGGTTGGGTTGGGTTGGGTTGGGTTGGGTTGGGTTGGGTTGGGTTGGGTTGGGTTGGGTTGGGTTGGGTTGGGTTGGGTTGGGTTGGGTTGGGTTGGGTTGGGTTGGGTTGGGTTGGGTTGGGTTGGGTTGGGTTGGGTTGGGTTGGGTTGGGTTGGGTTGGGTTGGGTTGGGTTGGGTTGGGTTGGGTTGGGTTGGGTTGGGTTGGGTTGGGTTGGGTTGGGTTGGGTTGGGTTGGGTTGGGTTGGGTTGGGTTGGGTTGGGTTGGGTTGGGTTGGGTTGGGTTGGGTTGGGTTGGGTTGGGTTGGGTTGGGTTGGGTTGGGTTGGGTTGGGTTGGGTTGGGTTGGGTTGGGTTGGGTTGGGTTGGGTTGGGTTGGGTTGGGTTGGGTTGGGTTGGGTTGGGTTGGGTTGGGTTGGGTTGGGTTGGGTTGGGTTGGGTTGGGTTGGGTTGGGTTGGGTTGGGTTGGGTTGGGTTGGGTTGGGTTGGGTTGGGTTGGGTTGGGTTGGGTTGGGTTGGGTTGGGTTGGGTTGGGTTGGGTTGGGTTGGGTTGGGTTGGGTTGGGTTGGGTTGGGTTGGGTTGGGTTGGGTTGGGTTGGGTTGGGTTGGGTTGGGTTGGGTTGGGTTGGGTTGGGTTGGGTTGGGTTGGGTTGGGTTGGGTTGGGTTGGGTTGGGTTGGGTTGGGTTGGGTTGGGTTGGGTTGGGTTGGGTTGGGTTGGGTTGGGTTGGGTTGGGTTGGGTTGGGTTGGGTTGGGTTGGGTTGGGTTGGGTTGGGTTGGGTTGGGTTGGGTTGGGTTGGGTTGGGTTGGGTTGGGTTGGGTTGGGTTGGGTTGGGTTGGGTTGGGTTGGGTTGGGTTGGGTTGGGTTGGGTTGGGTTGGGTTGGGTTGGGTTGGGTTGGGTTGGGTTGGGTTGGGTTGGGTTGGGTTGGGTTGGGTTGGGTTGGGTTGGGTTGGGTTGGGTTGGGTTGGGTTGGGTTGGGTTGGGTTGGGTTGGGTTGGGTTGGGTTGGGTTGGGTTGGGTTGGGTTGGGTTGGGTTGGGTTGGGTTGGGTTGGGTTGGGTTGGGTTGGGTTGGGTTGGGTTGGGTTGGGTTGGGTTGGGTTGGGTTGGGTTGGGTTGGGTTGGGTTGGGTTGGGTTGGGTTGGGTTGGGTTGGGTTGGGTTGGGTTGGGTTGGGTTGGGTTGGGTTGGGTTGGGTTGGGTTGGGTTGGGTTGGGTTGGGTTGGGTTGGGTTGGGTTGGGTTGGGTTGGGTTGGGTTGGGTTGGGTTGGGTTGGGTTGGGTTGGGTTGGGTTGGGTTGGGTTGGGTTGGGTTGGGTTGGGTTGGGTTGGGTTGGGTTGGGTTGGGTTGGGTTGGGTTGGGTTGGGTTGGGTTGGGTTGGGTTGGGTTGGGTTGGGTTGGGTTGGGTTGGGTTGGGTTGGGTTGGGTTGGGTTGGGTTGGGTTGGGTTGGGTTGGGTTGGGTTGGGTTGGGTTGGGTTGGGTTGGGTTGGGTTGGGTTGGGTTGGGTTGGGTTGGGTTGGGTTGGGTTGGGTTGGGTTGGGTTGGGTTGGGTTGGGTTGGGTTGGGTTGGGTTGGGTTGGGTTGGGTTGGGTTGGGTTGGGTTGGGTTGGGTTGGGTTGGGTTGGGTTGGGTTGGGTTGGGTTGGGTTGGGTTGGGTTGGGTTGGGTTGGGTTGGGTTGGGTTGGGTTGGGTTGGGTTGGGTTGGGTTGGGTTGGGTTGGGTTGGGTTGGGTTGGGTTGGGTTGGGTTGGGTTGGGTTGGGTTGGGTTGGGTTGGGTTGGGTTGGGTTGGGTTGGGTTGGGTTGGGTTGGGTTGGGTTGGGTTGGGTTGGGTTGGGTTGGGTTGGGTTGGGTTGGGTTGGGTTGGGTTGGGTTGGGTTGGGTTGGGTTGGGTTGGGTTGGGTTGGGTTGGGTTGGGTTGGGTTGGGTTGGGTTGGGTTGGGTTGGGTTGGGTTGGGTTGGGTTGGGTTGGGTTGGGTTGGGTTGGGTTGGGTTGGGTTGGGTTGGGTTGGGTTGGGTTGGGTTGGGTTGGGTTGGGTTGGGTTGGGTTGGGTTGGGTTGGGTTGGGTTGGGTTGGGTTGGGTTGGGTTGGGTTGGGTTGGGTTGGGTTGGGTTGGGTTGGGTTGGGTTGGGTTGGGTTGGGTTGGGTTGGGTTGGGTTGGGTTGGGTTGGGTTGGGTTGGGTTGGGTTGGGTTGGGTTGGGTTGGGTTGGGTTGGGTTGGGTTGGGTTGGGTTGGGTTGGGTTGGGTTGGGTTGGGTTGGGTTGGGTTGGGTTGGGTTGGGTTGGGTTGGGTTGGGTTGGGTTGGGTTGGGTTGGGTTGGGTTGGGTTGGGTTGGGTTGGGTTGGGTTGGGTTGGGTTGGGTTGGGTTGGGTTGGGTTGGGTTGGGTTGGGTGGGTTGGGTTGGGTTGGGTTGGGTTGGGTTGGGTTGGGTTGGGTTGGGTTGGGTTGGGTTGGGTTGGGTTGGGTTGGGTTGGGTTGGGTTGGGTTGGGTTGGGTTGGGTTGGGTTGGGTTGGGTTGGGTTGGGTTGGGTTGGGTTGGGTTGGGTTGGGTTGGGTTGGGTTGGGTTGGGTTGGGTTGGGTTGGGTTGGGTTGGGTTGGGTTGGGTTGGGTTGGGTTGGGTTGGGTTGGGTTGGGTTGGGTTGGGTTGGGTTGGGTTGGGTTGGGTTGGGTTGGGTTGGGTTGGGTTGGGTTGGGTTGGGTTGGGTTGGGTTGGGTTGGGTTGGGTTGGGTTGGGTTGGGTTGGGTTGGGTTGGGTTGGGTTGGGTTGGGTTGGGTTGGGTTGGGTTGGGTTGGGTTGGGTTGGGTTGGGTTGGGTTGGGTTGGGTTGGGTTGGGTTGGGTTGGGTTGGGTTGGGTTGGGTTGGGTTGGGTTGGGTTGGGTTGGGTTGGGTTGGGTTGGGTTGGGTTGGGTTGGGTTGGGTTGGGTTGGGTTGGGTTGGGTTGGGTTGGGTTGGGTTGGGTTGGGTTGGGTTGGGTTGGGTTGGGTTGGGTTGGGTTGGGTTGGGTTGGGTTGGGTTGGGTTGGGTTGGGTTGGGTTGGGTTGGGTTGGGTTGGGTTGGGTTGGGTTGGGTTGGGTTGGGTTGGGTTGGGTTGGGTTGGGTTGGGTTGGGTTGGGTTGGGTTGGGTTGGGTTGGGTTGGGTTGGGTTGGGTTGGGTTGGGTTGGGTTGGGTTGGGTTGGGTTGGGTTGGGTTGGGTTGGGTTGGGTTGGGTTGGGTTGGGTTGGGTTGGGTTGGGTTGGGTTGGGTTGGGTTGGGTTGGGTTGGGTTGGGTTGGGTTGGGTTGGGTTGGGTTGGGTTGGGTTGGGTTGGGTTGGGTTGGGTTGGGTTGGGTTGGGTTGGGTTGGGTTGGGTTGGGTTGGGTTGGGTTGGGTTGGGTTGGGTTGGGTTGGGTTGGGTTGGGTTGGGTTGGGTTGGGTTGGGTTGGGTTGGGTTGGGTTGGGTTGGGTTGGGTTGGGTTGGGTTGGGTTGGTTGGGTTGGGTTGGGTTGGGTTGGGTTGGGTTGGGTTGGGTTGGGTTGGGTTGGGTTGGGTTGGGTTGGGTTGGGTTGGGTTGGGTTGGGTTGGGTTGGGTTGGGTTGGGTTGGGTTGGGTTGGGTTGGGTTGGGTTGGGTTGGGTTGGGTTGGGTTGGGTTGGGTTGGGTTGGGTTGGGTTGGGTTGGGTTGGGTTGGGTTGGGTTGGGTTGGGTTGGGTTGGGTTGGGTTGGGTTGGGTTGGGTTGGGTTGGGTTGGGTTGGGTTGGGTTGGGTTGGGTTGGGTTGGGTTGGGTTGGGTTGGGTTGGGTTGGGTTGGGTTGGGTTGGGTTGGGTTGGGTTGGGTTGGGTTGGGTTGGGTTGGGTTGGGTTGGGTTGGGTTGGGTTGGGTTGGGTTGGGTTGGGTTGGGTTGGGTTGGGTTGGGTTGGGTTGGGTTGGGTTGGGTTGGGTTGGGTTGGGTTGGGTTGGGTGGGTTGGGTTGGGTTGGGTTGGGTTGGGTTGGGTTGGGTTGGGTTGGGTTGGGTTGGGTTGGGTTGGGTTGGGTTGGGTTGGGTTGGGTTGGGTTGGGTTGGGTTGGGTTGGGTTGGGTTGGGTTGGGTTGGGTTGGGTTGGGTTGGGTTGGGTTGGGTTGGGTTGGGTTGGGTTGGGTTGGGTTGGGTTGGGTTGGGTTGGGTTGGGTTGGGTTGGGTTGGGTTGGGTTGGGTTGGGTTGGGTTGGGTTGGGTTGGGTTGGGTTGGGTTGGGTTGGGTTGGGTTGGGTTGGGTTGGGTTGGGTTGGGTTGGGTTGGGTTGGGTTGGGTTGGGTTGGGTTGGGTTGGGTTGGGTTGGGTTGGGTTGGGTTGGGTTGGGTTGGGTTGGGTTGGGTTGGGTTGGGTTGGGTTGGGTTGGGTTGGGTTGGGTTGGGTTGGGTTGGGTTGGGTTGGGTTGGGTTGGGTTGGGTTGGGTTGGGTTGGGTTGGGTTGGGTTGGGTTGGGTTGGGTTGGGTTGGGTTGGGTTGGGTTGGGTTGGGTTGGGTTGGGTTGGGTTGGGTTGGGTTGGGTTGGGTTGGGTTGGGTTGGGTTGGGTTGGGTTGGGTTGGGTTGGGTTGGGTTGGGTTGGGTTGGGTTGGGTTGGGTTGGGTTGGGTTGGGTTGGGTTGGGTTGGGTTGGGTTGGGTTGGGTTGGGTTGGGTTGGGTTGGGTTGGGTTGGGTTGGGTTGGGTTGGGTTGGGTTGGGTTGGGTTGGGTTGGGTTGGGTTGGGTTGGGTTGGGTTGGGTTGGGTTGGGTTGGGTTGGGTTGGGTTGGGTTGGGTTTGGGTTGGGTTGGGTTGGGTTGGGTTGGGTTGGGTTGGGTTGGGTTGGGTTGGGTTGGGTTGGGTTGGGTTGGGTTGGGTTGGGTTGGGTTGGGTTGGGTTGGGTTGGTTGGGTTGGGTTGGGTTGGGTTGGGTTGGGTTGGGTTGGGTTGGGTTGGGT
>NW_027286310.1:0-30684 GCF_022747635.1 Hetaerina americana
GGCTAGAAGACTTATCACGGCTCCAAACTACATATATCGAGCCGCACAAAGATAATATACAGGAGACAGATTCCAATACAGATATACACCAATACTCTTTCTTTCCCCGAATAACCGGAAATCACTTCAAGAAGAAAATGAAGTCACTTTAGAAATACCAAAAGACCTTAAAATAACAAGTCGGAAAAAATTAAACATCGCAAGATCAGCTTTGCTTACAGGCGCACGTGGTAGTTTTAGTTCAGGCGTATTTTGGGAGGAGTGTATACGAAATGTTATCCCGACCCGTGGAGTTTGAACGAATTTCCGGTAATTTCTACAAATGCAAATACTTCCACCAATGTGCTAATGAATGTCTACTTGCCATTAAATTAGGACGCGGTAGAAGAATATTCGGTACTCACGACACACACGGCCATATGAGAAGGCCTCGGATGATCCTGTCGCTCCAACTTCCAATTGCAGTATGAGATAAGTGAGCGGCTGCCGGGCGCCCACAAGCGTGTTGAGACCTTCCGGGTACTCTTCGCCTTTTAGAAAACGATTCTTCCTATTATTTTTTTCCTGGCCAACTGGAAAGGCTCTTACTGAGCCAGTTAATTCCATCCAGCCCCCGTCATGAAATAAGCGACTACTTTGCATTTATCACTCGTAATCACTCTCCTTTCCCTGGTATGATCTCCATATCTCCTTTCTCTGGAAACATTCCTAATTGATCTTCTTTTTGGTTTCAACATAAGAGTCCTCAATGGAAATGGCTCCCCCACCTTCTGTAACGTCTTTATTCGATTTCCTTCTCAAGATACAGAAGCATAAAACCCCGCCATCACTTCCTAATATCATGGTTTCCTGGCAAGATTTGAGGCCACCTTCTTTAGTCTCATTTGTATGATTTGTTTCATGAGAAATGGAAGTAAAAAAAACCTTAAATATGACCTGGTAATATCATTGTTTTCAAGAAAGAAATGCTTTTTTCAATCAAGGAGAGGTAACGAGGTGGCAAAGCCTTTTGCCCTCGCAACGTTACGACGCAACAGAGAGAAAGAATGGGACGGGAATGATTCCACAGAAATAAGAGGGGGTTAGAATATCAAGAATTTAAGAGAAACATAAGGTGAGGACAAAGCATAGATATAAAGAACTCCCTTATCACATAAAGGCGGGCTTGTTCAATTTATCATCCTTTTACGGGGCCCATTCACGTGGCCGAAACAATGCGATTGGTAGGATCAGTATCCATTAGCCCAAGAGCAACCGTATATATAAGAACTGGCGCCGGGTCAGATTCTTAAAAAGGAAGAGGGCGGAATAATAAATTCTACTATATCCATCAATTTATTCCCGGGGTTAATAATTTTTAGCGACATAATATAACAGTTGAACTTAATATTACTCTTTGGACATTCAACATTCTAACATCAAATGTTTTGCCTTCCAAGTTAACGGCGAATGATTATTTTTTCAAGTCTTCTTCGGAAACGTTCTCGCGTTTCTCGACTCGCAGTCCCGGGCTGACATGTCGCGTATTTCCATTTCAGTCACCTTTTCCCTCCTCGCGGCGCCAAAAACTATGATTTGCGGCAATTAATGAATATTTCCCATAATATTAAAAAAAAAATTACAGACATATCCATTTCCTTCACATATATATACATTCAATTCTACCACTACTATACACAATTGTTTATGGTTACGACGGCAACGGCGCAACAATAAGACCTATAATTTCAGATGTTAACTTGATCAGTCGATTATTGAAAGCGCGGTATCCTATTCTCAATAAATACCATAGTAACAATGCAACAATGTGGCTTTAGCTTTCGATTAAATTTCATTTTTTGGGTTATTTATGGACGACGGTAAGCGTATTATTGTTTATAATTACCACAGCAAGGAAGCAACATCGTGACCTAAAAATATCGACGGGAAATGATAAAATTGTTATATATCAATACATTTATATATATATATATATATATATTAAGGTAGCGGATAGGTTACTCGACCACTGTAGGCATTTTTTAGAATGAAGGGCATGTCACTTAGTGAATCGGTAAAATCCGGCGCCTTTAAAATTATTAATTAAAATATAAAAGCCACCTACAACACTGGGATATATTTAGAAAGACATGTGACACGCACTTCCCCACAAAGGCGTTCTAAATTACAGTCACACATAGGGACGTAATTCAAAATGAATTTAATTTAATTAAACTTGTTTGACCTCGTGCTAAATTGAAAGGGGAGAAGAAACAAACAATGAAGTTTTTGCAAACGGCTTCACAACTTACAGGTGTGAGAGACCAAATAGATTTGTTGCGTTAGTATACATTGCAGTGGATTTGCATGCCAGTAGCCAAAAAACACGAATGCGACGTAAATGACACAGAGCGTTCGGTGCGACATGAAATAATACAACGGCAGAAGCCTTCTCGTGCGTCCTTAGCAATATACCCCCAGAATCTTAACGCAGACGTACTTCAGAAGATCGACGAAGTAACTTCCACTTTCAGCGGCAGAAAAAATTTATTTCAAAGGCTGTTGACACAATTCTACCGTCAACTGAAAGAGGGTTTTCTAGCTTTGTATGAAACAAAAAATTGGACATTGATCACATTTTTATCAGTATAAACTCGGACATATTAGTTTGGACGGAAGGTGAGACACGTGAGATGAAGCAGACAATGAGGTTTTAGCAAAGGGCTTCACAACACACGGAAACGAGAGACCAAATCGATTAGGTGGGGGAGTATTAACTGCAGTAAAGTCACATGTCAGTAGCCAAATATACGAATGCCACGTATATGACATAGAAAGCGTTTCGTGAAGCATCAATTACTACAACGACAGAACCCTATTCGTTTGTTCAATTAATAGAGCCCCAGATTCTAAAACACATGTTCTACACAAGCTCGACGAACAAATATCCACTTTCGGCGGTAAACGTCAAAACAGTTTATTTAAAACGGCTAGTGACACAAATCTAGCCTAAATTGAGTGGGACATGTGCTTCGTAGGGAAATCTGCCAAAAACCGAGACTCATGCCAAGAACTCCATATACTCACAACACACTCCTAAGAACAAATTGTTAAATCACCAACACGGGGCCAACATACAAGATATATTCGCGACTTCTATTCCCGAAATCGTTAATAACATTCAATAAATTGACGAAAGCAGTGACCATACGCCTATTCTTATCGGGTAAAAAACTGGGCTCGTCTAAATTAAAAAAGACAACCGGCAAGTATACCAATACAAAAAGAAAATTTTCAAGTACTATTAGAATAAATATATTCACAGTTACCAGAATACAAGAGTAAAGCACTGACAACCAATTCAGATAACACTTGGAATTTGCACTCCAAATAAAAAAGAAAATAAGCGAAGGGAAGACTTGTTAGAGGGGTTCAAAACAAACGAGTTTAATGATGTGGCTAGAAGACTTATCACGGCTCCAAACTACATATATCAAGCCGCACAAAGATAATATACAGGAGACAGATTCCAATACAGATATACACCAATACTCTTTCTTTCCCCGAATAACCGGAAATCCCTTCAAGAAGATAATGAAGTCACTTTAGAAATACCAAAAGACCTTAAAATAACAAGTCGGAAAAAATTAAACATCGCAAGATCAGCTTTGCTTACAGGCGCACGTGGTAGTTTTAGTTCAGGCGTATTTTGGGAGGAGTGTATACGAAATGTTATCCCGACCCGTGGAGTTTGAACGAATTTCCGGTAATTTCTACAAATGCAAATACTTCCACCAATGTGCTAATGAATGTCTACTTGCCATTAAATTAGGACTCGGTAGAAGAATATTCGGTACTCACGACACACACGGCCATATGAGAAGGCCTCGGATGATCCTGTCGCTCCAACCGGCCGAATTTCCGGTAATTTCTACAAATACTTCCACCAATGTGCTAATGAATGTCTACTTGCCATTAAATTAGGACGCGGTAGAAGAATATTCGGTACTCACGACACACACGGCCATATGAGAAGGCCTCGGATGATCCTGTCGCTCCAACTTCCAATTGCAGTATGAGATAAGTGAGCGGCTGCCGGGCGCCCACAAGCGTCTTGAGACCTTCCGGGTACTCTTCGCCTTTTAGAAAATGATTCTTCCTAATATTTTTTTTTTGGCTCAGTGGAAAGGCTCTTACTGAGCCAGTTAATTCTATCCAGCCCCCGTTATCACATATGCGACTACTTTGCATTTATCATTCGTAATCACTCTCATTTCCCTGGTATCATCTGCATATCTCTTTTCTCTGGAAGCATTCCTTATTGATCTTCCTCTTTGTTTCGTCATAAA
This sequence comes from Hetaerina americana, assembly GCF_022747635.1. Taxonomy (NCBI): domain Eukaryota; kingdom Metazoa; phylum Arthropoda; class Insecta; order Odonata; family Calopterygidae; genus Hetaerina; species Hetaerina americana. The sequence continues at coordinate 4,329 of NW_027286310.1, forward strand.
AGTTCTCAGCGCAAAGGCTTCCCCACCTTCTGCAATGTCTCTGTTCGATTTCTTTCTAAAGATATGGAAGCATAAAAGCCCCGCTATCACTTCCTAATATCATGGTTTCCCAGCAAGATTTCAGGCCACCTTCTTTAGTCTCATACGCCGTTTTCAATTGAGGAAAGGGAATATGGTGGCGAGGCCTTTTGCCCTCGCAACTGTTATGACACGACAAAAAAAAAGGAATGATACGGGAATGGTTCCAGAGAAATAAGATAGGGGTAAAGTATCAGGAATTTAATCGGAACATAAGGCGAGAACAAAGCATAGGTTTAGAGAACTCCGAACGATGAAATGTTTTTCCTTCCAAGTATAATGAAATCAGAAGTATATTCCTCCAAAGAACAGACAGAGGTGAAGCGATTGGCAATAATATCCAAATCAACATTAACAGAGGTTAAATAATTCCAAGATTAATTAAATTATGAGAGATTCCTCCGTTTGCGGGCCCACCAACACACACAATTTAATCCTCGATTGAAATGCTAAATTCTAATAAACAAGTGAATGATGAAAGAAGTCAACTGCAATTGCTGTAATTCGTATGTTATCCGGTTCGAAGGAGGGTTTCGAAAATTAATATATCACCGCGTTTCCGATGTGATAGACCCTCCTTAGAACAAATTGCTTAATCACCCACACGGGGCCAAATACACTGGATATATTTGGGACTTATATGCCCAAAATTATTACTAACAATGAAATAAAAGACGGAAGCAGTGACCATACGGCTATACTTGTAAATTGAAAAATACCAATGTAAAAAGGCAAATTTCAACGTACTAAGAGAATAAATATATATAGAATTACGAGAATACAAAATTAAAACAGCTGCGTAGAGTTAAAAGTTTCGGGATTAACTAGTGGAATTCCTTCCTGATGAGGGTAATAAAATAATGGAAACTATGCACTTCCGCGCATTAGAATATGCATGCAGTGTGTGGGATCCAAGTGAAAAAGGTCTCATTCGGGAAATTGAGAAGGTTCAACGCCGGGCAGCCCGTTTTGTAAAAAATTCCTACGATAAAACGCAAACCGTGACCGAAATGCTCATGGATTTGGGGTGGGAATCATTGGCAGAGGGAAGATTCAATGAGGGAATAAAATTATTAAATAAATTCAGATCCTTATGTTTCAGCACCGAGGTCTCGCAAATTATTCGTACTCCTATATACATTGGTCGCTTGGAACATGCATATAAAATTCGGGAAATAGATGCCAGGACTAGCCGACTCAAGGACTCCTTCTTCCCACGGACAATACGGGATAGCAACTGCAGGGTTATAGATAGCAAAAATTCCATTTGCCACTCTCAGTGTCTAAAAAATAATTAGTTCTATTTAAATGCATGCTCCTCCACTAACCTTATGTGTTTTGTTAGAATAACCCTTTCTTTCCGCATGACATCATTCGTGTTCTGTTAATCTGTTTTTAAGTTTCCCTCTCAGTCCCTCATCCCTCCCGGCGGGGGGAAATTCCTGGTACCTGCAACGTTGGGTCGCATTCCCTTCCTTTTACAGCCTAAGGACCTGCCTTCCGCCGCTCATCACGCGACACCCTCGCCTTCAGCAGGAGTCAGCGGATCTTCCGCCCCTGATGCTTGCCACTCGGCTTCCACACCAATCTCGGCCGAGCCAATGGAGACCAGCTCCGCCCCGGATGCGGTGAGTGATTCCCTCCTTGCCGGTCATTCCACTACTGATCATAATGCGCGACATGTGCCTGACCGCCAGAGTCAGCAAAGCGCACCCATTGGCATTGTGAATGTTGCTTCAAACGATAGTATTTCAATAGGGGATAATTTCCAGGTGGTGTCGTCAAAGCGCCGGCGACATATGGCCTCAGGCGCTTTATCCGAGCTCCCGTTCGCTCCGGTGCCGATTTCAAATAAATACTCCTTGCTCACCGATTCTACGACGTCCAACCCCGCAAATTTAGTCGGAAACAGTGCTCCGCGACCACAACCGCGGCCGATGTCCGATTCGGTTCCCGCTTCGAGCGGGAACAAGGGAAAAATTCCCCCTTTCCGTTTCGCCGACACTAAAAACTGGTCGGAGATGTTCGTGCGTATCACACGAGCTTGTCAGTTTCCCCCGGTCGCCAACTCCACGGGTAATAATTCTGCAATCATTAAATGTTGTAGCATTGACGATTACAACAAGGTTTCTGTGATCCTTAAGAAACTGAACGTTCCTTACGTAACTTACCAACTCCCTGGCAGTCGTCGGCGTGAATTCGCGATTAAAGGTATTCTTCCGTCGATCGAGGAATCCGAAATTACGGCGCATTTGCAATCTCTTGGTTTTCCGGTGATTGTCGCTCGCCGTATTTTTTCAACCCGCCCGTCGGACATTGAAAAGGTCAATAACATTAAAGAAGTCGCACGATATCCGACTACTACGTGCCATATCGCTTGCGAAAGCTCCGTCGACACGGAAGCTTTCCTCCAAATTCAATCCCTCGCGGGATTACGCGTCGCGGTGAATATATTCCGCAAACCCAATGAACCGGTGCAATGCCACCGTTGTCAACGCATAGGACACACGAAGAATCATTGCTTCTTGCAACCCAATTGCGTTGGATGCGGTGGCAAGCACCTTAGTAGTGAATGCACGAAACCCCGGGAAGAGGCTGCATTATGCTTCCTCTGCGGCAACGCCCATCCGGCGAATTATCGCGGCTGCACCGTACACAAGGAAGCCAAAAGATTGCAAGCAAAGCGTAAAAACATCGCGCCAGCTGTCCCTGTTCCTTCGGTGACCGCCCCCCCCTGCCCTCTCTCGCTCCTTCGCCCGGGCGATGACCTCCAGAGCGGAGTTTCCCCCGCTCCCTGCTACTCAGTCTTCCCCTTCGCCGCCGCCAGCCGGCCCGGCGCCAGTTCCCCCTTCCCCTCCCCTCCGCGGCCTTCGGCAACCTCCCCTCCTTTCCTCCGCTGCTTCCGATACTACGGACCTGCTGCAATGGTTCCGCGGAATAATGTCCGTAATTCAGCAGGCCCCGACGACTATCGAAGCGAAAGAGATTTTTATTCTCGAGCAACTCCTCCGTCTACACGTTTAATTCCCCGTGTACGCCGTTGCGTCGACCACTAAAAATCCTATCCTGGAATTGTAATAGCCTGCTCAACAAAAAACACGAACTTTTAAACTATGCCGCGTTACACCACATTGATATACTGCTTCTTCAGGAAACCTTTCTGAAGCCACACATCTCATTTTACTCTCCGGAGTACTACACACACCGTCTTGACAGACACAAACCCGGCGGAGGAGTTGCAATCCTTGTTAAACGTGTTGTTCCTCATTCCCTTCTTACCGTTCCCATTCTCTCCAGCATGGAAGCTCTAGGAATCGAAGTACATACAACGCATGGTACTCTAAACATATTTTCCATCTACCAATTATGCAGTAGACCGAATAAATTGAATAAAGACGACCTCGAGCGCCTGATTTCCCCGCGAAAATCGGGCTTATTCATCGGCGATTGGAACGCACGCAGTTTTCAATGGAACTGTTCTAACCCAAATTACAACGGGAGAATTCTGCAGTCATTTATTGAATCGAAGTCTGCGTCCATATTGGCTCCTTCCGAGCCGACGCATATTTCCCGATCCCATTCCTCCGTCAGCATCATAGACTTCGGTGTCTCTCTTAATCTCCCTTTCATCTCTCCTCCTTCCGTGGTCCACGGCTTCACTTCGGACCATCTTCCCATCCTTTTTCATCTCCCTCTTTCCTCAACACGTGCTCAACCTCCCCCGACCGCTTACCAGATGCCCTCGCAGACGTCCTGGCACCGATCTCTCCTCTCTCGTCCCCCTCCCCCGAGGACCTTGACCGCCGTGCCGAGGCCGTTTCGGAAGCCTTTGCGGAAGCGAAGCGCCGTATTACGTCACTAGTCCCTCCCAAATCTGGGAGAAAAAGCCGTGCCCTTCCTCCTCACATTCTTGAGAAGATTAAAGCTAGAAATGCCGCTCGCCCTGCATGGCAAAGGGACCGATTGCCCTGGGACAAGTCCCTTTACAATCGGCTCCATGCTGACGTCAGGCGCTCCAGTGCTGCCTTTTCCTCTCAAGAGTGGATGCGTCATGTTTCCTCTCTGTCCTTCGAGGATAACTCTCTGTGGAAAATTTCCAAGTCCCTTCGTCGCTCCCCCAAACCGACCAATCCTCCGTTGAAATCAATCCACAGATTAATTTTCGACCCTACCCAAAAGGCGGAGATCCAGGCGGTGTTCCTTGAAAATACGATGGCCGCCGATCCTTCCCCTTCCCCTGCGGATCATAAAGTCCGTAAATTCCTCGCGAAGCTCCCTTCCAATCCTACCGATCTCCCCCTGATAACGTCTGCGGACGAAATAAAGTCCATCTTAACCTCGCTGCCGCCGAAAAAGGCGCCCGGGTTTGACAACGTGTCAAATCGGGAACTTATTCTTGCGGCCCAAGTACCTATCTTCCCCCTCATCCTTTCCGACCTAATAAATAATTGTTACCTTTCCGCCCACTTCCCCTCCCCTTGAAAAACAGGGAAAGTTATCCTCCTTCCAAAGCCAGGGAAAGACGCCACGATACCGGGTAATTTCCGACCAATTACTCTGCTCTCAAACGCGTCCAAAATCTTTGAGCGGGTCCTTCTGTCCTTGCTAGAATCGCACGCGCACGACCAAGCAATTTTTCGCCCGGAGCAGTTTGGTTTTCGCTCCCGCGTTTCCGCGGAATTTAAATTCCTTCGCTTGTACGAACGTATTTCGCACGGTTTCAACCTTCGTCGATCCACGGACGCGGTGTTTCTCGATATCGCCCGTGCGTTCGACAGGGTATGGCACAACGGTCTCCTTTTCAAAATGAACCTTTCCTCCCCCTATCATCCTAATGATTCGCAGCTTTCTCGCCAATCGCCGATTTCGGGTTTGTTTGGGGAATTCCCTTTAATCCGTGAAGACCGCCGCCGCCGGCGTTCCACAGGGCTCCCTTTTAAGTCCTTTCTTATTCAATTTATTCGTCAATGATATACCGTCCACGCCCCACACGTCACTCTACATGTACGCAGACGACACGGCTATCGCTGCGTCGTCTCGTTTTCGATCGGCAAACATTCGGCGCATCAACACTCACCTACGGAAACTGCACAAGTGGACGTCAACATGGAAAATTACAATAAACGCCGACAAAAGCACACACGTCCACTTCGCTCGACGACGTAAACGCACCCCTCACATTCCTATTACGCTCCAAAAACATGTGATTCCTAGAGCTTCCACGCACCGCTTCCTCGGCGTCGTTCTCGACGAAAAACTGACTTTCCGACCTCATCTGGACCATTGCCGAACGTCGGCGATTGTCGCAAGGAACAAGCTGTCTTGCCTCACCTTGACGACGTCGCCGCTCAATCACAAGGACCGAATGCGCCTTTACAAGGCGATAATTCGGCCCAAATTCCTATACGCAAGCTCCATCTTCGCCAATCGTAAAACAACATGGCGCCACCTGGAAATCATTCAAAATAAATCAATCCGCGGATTATTGCACATTAGCCGCAGGACGCGCATGTCCGATGTGCTTGCCGCCCACGGAATCCCGTCCGTCGCGGATTTCCTTCGTACGCAAGCATCCAAATTTCATTCGCGCCTGAAAGCAACGGGCAATCCGCTGCTAACGTCAATTTGGGATTACAATGTCAACCGAAAGCATACGTATACACTGCCTAAAGATATTACTCGCCTATGAGTCTTTCCTATGTCTGCTCTTAGAATGTACGGCACTCCCTTCGCCACTTTTTCTTTTTTTCTATTGTTTTGTTTCCTTTCTGGTTATGTAATGCTTCCCTGTGTTAATTCCATCGAAGCTTCCCCGACATGTATTCTCCCCCGCCTAGTTTTTAGCTTAGTCTTATCCACGAACCGTTTCCTGTCGGCTCGTTCACCTTAGATTGTATTCTGTTAGGGTGTAACAGTCCTGTTACACTTAGTATTAAGTTTCTCGTTTCTCACAAACATACACGCATACTATTGTCAGGTTTTTGCAATGCCAAGGGTTTTATTTATGTAAAATGACCGGTAAAGGTGGGTTTCGCCCACCGCTACGGTTTATTGTGCGCCCGCAAGGGCTGACAATGATACGGGCTGGTTGGAGTTAAGGCAAATTTTGGAAGGAGTGAAGACGAAATGTTATCCCGACCCGAGGAGTTCGAACGAATTACCGCTAATTTCTACAAATGCAAATACTTCTACCAAATATTCCTATGAATGTTTAGTTACCATTTAATTTGGACTCGGTAGAAGTATACTGGGTACTCACGACACACACGGCCAGATGAGAAGGCCTCCCTCCGTTGATCTTCTCGCTCAAACTTCCGAATCCAGAAGGAGATACGTGAGCGACTGCCCGACGCCCACAAGCGTTTTGAGACCTTCCGAGTGCTCTTGGCCTTATAAAAAATAATGATTCTTCCTAATATTTTTCTCTTGGCTAAGCAGAAAGGCACTTACTAAGCCAGTTAATTCTATCCAGCCCCCGTTATCACAAAAGCGACTACTTTGCATTTATCATTCGTAATCACTCTCATTTCCCTGGTATGATCTGCATATCTCTTTTCTCTGGAAACATTCCTTATTGATCTTCCTCTTTGTTTCGTCATAAAAGTTCTCAGCGCAAAGGCTTCCCCACCTTCTGCAATGTCTCTGTTCCATTTCTTTCTAAAGATATGGAAGCATAAAAGCCCCGCTATCACTTCCTAATATCATGGTTCCCCAGCAAGATTTCAGGCCACCTTCTTTAGTCTCATACGCCGTTTTCAATTGAGGAAAGGGAATATGGTGGCGAGGCCTTTTGCCCTCGCAACTGTTATGACACGACAAAAAAAAAGGAATGATACGGGAATGGTTCCAGAGAAATAAGATAGGGATAAAGTATCAGGAATTTAATCGGAACATAAGGCGAGAACAAAGCATAGGTTTAGAGAACTCCGAACGATGAAATGTTTTTCCTTCCAAGTATAATGAAATCAGAAGTATATTCCTCCAAAGAACAGACAGAGGTGAAGCGATTGGCAATAATATCCAAATCAACATTAACAGAGGTTAAATAATTCCAATATTAATTAAATTATGAGAGATTCCTCCGTTTGCGGGCCCACCAACACACACAATTTAATCCTCGATTGAAATGCTAAATTCTAATAAACAAGTGAATGATGAAAGAAGTCAACTGCAATTGCTGTAATTCGTATGTTATCCGGTTCGAAGGAGGGTTTCGAAAATTAATATATCACCGCGTTTCCGATGTGATAGACCCTCCTTAGAACAAATTGCTTAATCACCCACACGGGGCCAAATACACTGGATATATTTGGGAATTATATGCTCAAAATTATTACTAATAATGAAATAAAAGACGGAAGCAGTAACCATGCGGCTATACTTGCCCAGTTAAAAAATACCAATCTATTTGGGGGGTAGAGTGTGAAAACCCACCATCCTCCTCCCCAGCCCCACCCCCTTTTCTATCTTTCCTTCCCCCGGTCTAAGAGTATATATATGTTGGTCGCCTGTATGTCTGTACCTGAAGATGACGTTGTACGTCGGAACCCGAATCGTGTGTTTGTGAAATAAAACTGTGGAATTTCAAAGTGTTATTTTATCCGCTTAAGAATGAACCGAGCAAGTTGTGGGAATGGGATATAAGGCTCTGTTGGGTTTAGAAAACAAGATTATTATCACTGTGTGCTCGACCGTTGGAAAATAACTGCAGGGGTGACAAGATTTAAAGATGTGAAGAATCATATGAAACTGCAATTGCTGTATTTCGACCTTCCGTGAGCTGCCTGGAAATGTTTCAAAGCCCTACTATACCCTCCTCCGTTCCCAAATAATTCCTTGCCAGCCTCGTGCCATCTTAGAGCCAGCCTCCAATTCATTCTGGGCTTTATTCTTTCAGGCCTAATATCTCATTCTAAGAATTTCAATTCCCGATTGACAAAAGGCCACTTGAAATATCCTTGGGGCATTCCCATAATTTCCTCCCCCATTATCCTTATCTCCTTCTTCTTTCAAACCAACTGCATCTAGTTCGCATTGATTTTTCTTAGTGCTCTGGGCGTCTTTTTATTTTCATAGCTGGTTGATCACTTTTCATAAGCTTGATTGAATTTTAATATTGCTCCTGCATATTCGCATTGTTTATTAATATCTCATATTCTACGTCAAAGAGTAAATTCTGTAATTTTTATTCATTAGAAATAAGATTACTGAGTTTATCTCATATTCTACGTCAAAGAGTAAATTCTGTAATTTTTATTCATTAGAAATAAGATTACTGAGTTTATTGGAGTGTCAGTCATTGCGACTTAAATGTTATGTTATATGAGATGTTTACTTCTAAAATAAATATTCGTGCTGGTTTTATGGAAAATTCCGTAGTCTACAACCGTCTTGACACTCGTGGGCAGAATATATCAATTTTATTGATTGATCATGATATCCACCCTAAGTCGGAGATTTTTCATAATGTCAGGGTTGTGATTACGAATAAGGATAAAATCCCAACGGACACTGTAAAAGATAGGGAAACCACGAAAAAATGTCCTAAATACGAAAAAGTTACGATAATATAGACTCGGTCTTGATTCATTTGATGTAATACCATTATTTAGCGTTAACTTAATGCCTAAGGGTCAAAGACTGTTACGGACTGTACGACGGACCATCGATTTAACTTTGTTTTTCCGAGGGAAATCCATTGTAATATTATACACACCAATTATGGTATTTTTGAGAGCTACCTCAAACCACCAAGCATCATATCAACGGTCTGCTTGACGGAATTTCGAGTGAAAACTAAAATTACGACGAGAACATACCGTATATAAATGTATATGAATATATACAATACAAACCTTTTTATGTATATATATATAAATATATGTATATTTAGTCGCTTTTAACAATACTATTAATTATTTATTTACACGTTACACTATTGTTTATAATTACCACAGCAACGATGCAACAATGTGGCTTATAACTTTCGATGAAAATTCAAGAAATTGACAAATTGTGTAGACCGCGGTTTATTTTTGATAAATAGTTACCACAGCAACGGAGCAACAATGTAGCCTATTACGTTTGATGTTTAAATCTATACAATTGATTAATATTTAAATCAAGGCACACTATTTTGTTTTATCATTACAATAGCAACAGCGCCACTGGTTTGACATTGACGATCGAAAATGTGATGAAAGAAAACATTTTCCGCCACATAATGGAAAATGAGGCCGCGCCCTTTAGATAAGCAATATTGAATTGTTTGTCACAATACATTTTTATATTGACATTGTACACTTTGAGTTCGTTCAATAGTTCTAAAGTTAGTTTTAAACCATGAAGTGCTGCGTTGATGGATTTTAGTTCTGGGGTGGGAAAACTTTGGTCGATATCCCATGCTGGTATCACCACTCCTCCTTGTCCCGGGGTTGCATCCCTGAAGACCACGATGTCTTCCGTTGTTGGCCTTGGTAAGATCATTTTCCGGTTGAAAATTTCGGATTCTTATAGGATGTACCACCATGTCACGTTCCGTTGAAAACTTAAGACGACCTGATCGCAAACTATGCTGGAAAGTTCAAGTGTTATAATCTTATAATATTTTGTCTCTAAAATGAGCAAAATTGAATGTTGAAACTTATCAACTTACAAGAAGTGATCTTATTTTCCATATTATTACATTGTAAAAAGATCTAATTTCATATTTTTTTAAAAGATAATAGTTAAATAATTCGAAGCTACCCCCAAAATATTTTCGTTTGTTCACGTTATAAAGTCTTATGATTAATTTCAACTTAGCCAGAAAAGAATAATGGTTGAAACTTAAATCAGTTCTAGACATAATCTTTATTTATATATATTTAATTACAAAACATCGATTTTAGTTTTAGGTTCACAGCAAAAAATTAATTTATACAACCCACATCACAGAAATCAGGGATCTGTTCACAACGAAAGATCTTCAATTTCGCCCCAGGCAAACTAATTTTTTTCTACTAATCTATTATATTTAGTGAGTTTAAACTTATATAAATACAAATATTAATCTTTTGTACATATGAATAACCTTTCATAATTTCCAAGCCTATTTCAGAATAGCGAAAAGACCATTGTCTAACTAGACACTCCAAGCCTTAAACATCGTCTCCAAAAACAAAACAACGTCGTCTTGCGCATAATTTATGGATTAATTGTTCAACATTTACCCGGGACAAACTTAATCTGATGCATTTCTTGGGGTTTTTTGCTCGCTTTTGGACTGATTTCGCGGATGAAATTGGTTAATTTGGTAGCAATGAACAATAATCAAGCCTATTGAAACATCTTCCTTGCATTTTATTGAAATGAGAAGTGCACTTTTGATGCAAATTGAGGGGGGGTTGTCAATTTTAATCGCTGGATGAAGAAGAATACGAATTTCTTAAAATGAAACAAATGCCTTGGAAACGCCTTAAACATTGACGATAGAAACAGAAGAACGTCGCCTTGCGCTTAATTTATGGAATATTTGTTCAACAAGTACCCGCAAAAAAAATTAAACTGATGCATTTCTTGGGGTTTTTCCTTGCTCTTGGACTAATTTCGAGGTTTAAATTGGTTTATTTGGTTACAATGAACAACAATCAATCAATCCACTGCTTCTCGGGTATCGGCCCTAGGTTCGAAGTAATTGGCATATTGCGGTTCAATTCGCCAAAGAAACAGTGGATACATGGCCCTAGTAGCGGATGATGTGCATTTAACGTGTTGACGACGGGGGCGGCGGTATCCGAACCAACACTATTTTTCCCTTCCCAACGGTCTGCACGCCTGCAAATCCGTTGATTCCGAAAATGTGTGACCAGATGGGGATCTCCAATCGATGAAAGCAGGAGCTGTAAGGGCGGAGTGAACCCGGGCTGGAGAGGAATAAATATAATGCCAGCTAGCGACATCCAGAGGGTCGTACACCGCCCGTCGGATGGGACTTTGCCGAATCATGGCACCTCCGTGGCTTTGGCGCTGGACCGTAACCTTTCCTCGCTCCCGGCGGGGGGAAATTCCTGGTGCCTGCAACGTTGGGTCGCATTCCCTTCGTTTTACAGTCTATTTGGGGGGTAGAGTGTACAAACCCACCATCCTCCTCCCCAGTCCCCCCCCCTTTTCTACCTTTCCTTCCCCCCAATTTTCCTCCCCCCGGTCTAAGTGTATATATATGTTGGTCGCCTGTATGTCTGCACCTGAAGATGACGTTGTACGTCGAAACCCGAACCGTGTGTTTGTGAAATAAATCTGTGGAATTACAAAGTATTATTTTAACCGCTTAAGAATGAACAGATTCCATAAAATAACGCCTGAAACCATCGTTTATGGGGTAGAGTCTTTTGTGGTGCATTTTCGTGTGGTGGTGGTGTTTCACATTCTTGCTTGTTGTGTCCTGCCTTGCGTGTTGTAGGATGGCTTTCGTGCTATATCCTTGTGTGCAGTTTTTAGTTGTTTTGCGGTGTATGTGTTTGCATGAGTGTTGGATGAAGGGATTTTTGCATGAGTGTGTGCGCTGCTGTGGGTGTAATTTTCCGTGTTGTTTTTTGCATGTGAAATTTTTCGTTTTTACGGTTGGTGACCTAACACCCCCCGCCACACGCCCTTGCGGCGGCTTGAGGGGTATTACGTAGACGTAGTGATGGAGACGATGCGCAGTACCGCGGTCGGAGGGCATTAAAAGTGTGTGGAAATATAAAGTTTCTATTATTTTTTACCTTCATCACCTGCGTATTATCAAAGCCAACAAGGCACCAAATCTTGAGATGGACTTCGCGATAGAATATTGCAGGAATTAGGTGAAGTTTTTCCTCTGGTAAAGGCAATGAATCGATAACGAGACGAAGGTTGTGATTGATTTTGAGAGAGAGCAAGTTGTGGGAATGGGATATAAGGCTCTGTTGGGTTTAGAAAACAAGATTATTATCACTGTGTGCTCGACCGTTGGAAAATAACTGCAGGGGTGACAAGATTTAAAGATGTGAAGAATCATATGAAACTGCAATTGCTGTATTTCGACCTTCCGTGAGCTGCCTGGAAATGTTTCAAAGCCCTACTATACCCTCCTCCGTTCCCAAATAATTCCTTGCCAGCCTCGTGCCATTTTTTGCATGTGTGTGGGGTGTAAGTGTTCATGCATGAATGTATGCCATGTTTTTTTATATATGATTTTGTCGTTATTGTATGCGATTTTTTTTTTTTTAATTTTTTCTTTTCTAAATTATGGGTGGTGTCCTAGCACCCCCCGCCACACGCCCTTGCGGCGGCTTGCGGGGTATTAAGTAGATGTAGATGTAGATCTTAGAGCCTCCAACACATTCTGGGCTTTATTCTTTCAGGCCTCATATCTCATTCTAAGAATTTCAATTCCCGATTGACAAAAGGCAACTTGATATCTCCTTGGGGCATTCTCATAATTTCCTTCCGCATAATCCTTATCTCCTTCTTCTTTCAAACCAACTGCATCTAGTTCGCATTGATTTTTCTTAGTGCTCTGGGCATGTCTTTTTATTTTCATAGCTGGTTGATCACTTTTCATAAGCTTGATTGAATTTTAATATTGCTCCTGCATATTCGCATTGTTTATTTTATATCTCATATTCTACGTCGAAGAATAAATTCTGTAATTTTTATTCATTAGAAATAAAATTACTGAGTTTATTGGAGTGTCGGTCATGTCGACTTAAATGCTATGTTATATGAGATGTAGCCCTTTAGTTCTAAAATAAATATTCGTTATGGTTTTATGGAAAATTCCGTAGTCTACAACCGTCTTGACACTCGTGGGCAGAATATATCAATTTTATTGATTGATCATGATATCCACCGTAAGTCTGAGATTTTTCATAATTTCAGGGATATGATTACGAACAACCGTTTAGTCCTATAATCGGCCAAGATTTTAAAATGTAATATTTAACTAGAGTTTATCTTCAGTTCATTAATGAGCCCCTAAGGATAAAATACCAACGGACACTGTAAAAGATAGGGAAACCACGAAAAACTGTCCTAAATACGAAACAGTTACGATAATATAGACTCGGTCTTGATTCATTTGATGTAATACCATTATTTAGCGTTAACTTATGGCCTAAGGGTCAAAGAATGTTACGAACTGTACGACGGACCATCGATTTAACTTTGTTTTTCCGAGGGAAATCCATTGTAAAATTTAACCCACCATTTATGGTATTTTTGAGAGCTACCTCAAACCACCAAGCATCATATCAACGGTCTGCTTGACGGAATGTCGAGTGAAAACTATATAATATATATATATATATATATATATATATATATATATATATATATATATATATATATATATATTATATACGTATACTTAGTCGCTTTTAATTACACTATTAATTATTTTATTACAAGTTACACCATTGTTTATAATTACCACAGCAACGATGCAACAATGTGGCTTATAACTTTCGATGAAAATTCAAGAAATTGACAAATTGTGTAGACCGCGGTTTATTTTTGATAAATAGTTACCACAGCAACGGAGCAACAATGTAGCCTATTACGTTTGATGTTTAAATCTATACAATTGATTAATATTTAAATCAAGGCACACTATTTTGTTTTATCATTACAATAGCAACAGCGCCACTGGTTTGACATTGACGATCGAAAATGTGATGAAACAAAACATTTTCCGCCACATAATGGAAAATGAGGCCGCGCCCTTTAGATAAGCAATATTGAATTGTTTGTCACAATACATTTTTATATTGACATTGTACACTTTGAGTTCGTTTAATAGTTCTTAAGTTAGTTTTAAACCATGAAGTGCTGCGTTGATGGATTTTAGTTCTGGGGTGGGAAAACTTTGGTCGATATCCCATGCTGGTATCACCACTCCTCCTTGTCCCGGGGTTGGTAAAATCATTTTCCGGTTGAAAATTTCGGATTCATGTAGGATGTACCACCATGTCACGTTCCGTTTGAAAACTTAAGACGACCTGATCGCAAAATATGCTGGAAAGTTCAAGTGTTATAATCTTATAATATTTTGTCTCTTAAATGAGCAAGATTGAATGTTGAAACTTATCAACGTACAAGAAGTGATCTTTTTTTCCATATTATTACATTGTAAAAAATCGAATTTCATATTTTTTTAAAAGATAATAGTTAAATAATTCGAAGCTACCCCCAAAATATTTTCGTTTGTTCACGTTATAAAGTCTTATGATTAATTTCAACTTAGCCAGAAAAGAATAATGGTTGAAACTTAAATCAGTTCTAGACATAACCTTTATTTATATATATTTAATTACAAAACATCGATTTTACTTTTAGGTTCACAGCAAAAATTAATTTATACAACCCACATCACAGAAATCAGGGATCTGTTCATAACGAAAGATCTTCAATTTCGTCCCTGGAAAACTAATTTTTTTCTACTAACCTATTCAATTTAGTGAGTTTAAACTTATATAAATACAAATATTAATCTTTTGTACATAAGAATAACCTTTCATAATTTCCAAGCCTATTTCAGATTAGCGAAAAATCCATTGTCTAACTAGACACTCCAAGCCTTAAACATCGTCTCCAAAAACAAAACAACGTCGTCTTGCGCATAATTTATGGATTAATTGTTCAACATTTACCCGGTAAAAAACTTCACCTGATGCATTTCTTGCGGTTTTTTGCTTTCTTTTGGACTGATTTCGAGGTTTAAATTGGTTAATTTGGTAGCAATGAACAATAATCAAGCATATTGAAACACCTTCGTTTGATTTGTGCGAACTGAAAATTCCAACTTTGAAGCCATTTGTGTGTTGGGGGGAGGGCGAATTTAAGGTTTAATCGCTGGATTAAGAAGGATACAAATTTCTAAAAAAGGGGAGAACTGCCCTTGAAACGCCTAAAACATCGTCTCTAAAAACAAAAGAACGTCGTCTTGCGCGTAATTTATGGATTAATTGTTCAACAATTACCCGCGAAAAAACTAAATCTGATGCATTTCTTGGGGTTTTTCCTTGCTTCTGGACTGTTTTCATGAGTTAACCTGGTTTATATGGTAACAATGAACAACAATCAAGCCTATTGAAACATCTTCGTTTGATTTGTGCGAATTGAAAATTCCAACTTTGAAGCCATTTGTGTGTTGGGGGGAGGGCGAATTGAAGTTGTAATCGCTGGATGAAGAAGGATACAAATTTCTAAAAAAGGGAGATTTCCCTATTAAACGCCTAAAACATCGTCTCTAAAAACAAAAGAACGTCGTCTTGCGTATAATTTATGGATTAATTGTTCAACAATTACCCGCGAAAAAACCAGGCCGTGGTTCGTCGTCGACCTCTTCCTTGCCCTCCACGAACATCTTGTGCCACCGAAAGATCATGTTTCTGGACATGACTGACTCCCCGTAAGCCTGGTTAATCATACCGACAGTGTCGGTAGACGATTTCCCAAGCTTTACCGCAAATTTGATGGAATAACGCTGCTCCAAAAACTTCGCCATCGCGTTCCGTGACGTGGGTCGAGCGTGGAGGTTCGCGTTAACAGAGCTCCTCACTACACCACAGCTCGGAGCCGACTGCCTTTTTCAGCGTCGCTTGCCAACATACCCCCCTCCAATCGCAGCCCGTCAGAGTGGTGCTGGGCGCGCCTGGAGCGGCGGGAAAAAATCAGTACACTTATTTTACGGTCGAACCCTGTATTATATATATATGTATTTAAACTACTCACAGAAATGTATCGAAATGAACAACAGTATGTAGTAATTGACTACAGGTCATGCTAATAAGACACATTGCAATACCCTTTGACATATTGCATCATCTCCTCAAGCAGCTATTCCATTGGATTCACTTTAAATAAAAACTTCAACACTTTCAATCCACTGATTCATGCAGCAGTTTTATTCCCCGTTTCCTTGGGTCCACCAAGTTAAAAAATTTCCTACTGCTACTTAATAACATCTATACTTAAGCAAAGCATTGTCAATGAATCAGTTATGGAATCACTCTTAGCTTTTATAGCCATTAAAAGTTATTTGAAATGTAAACCAACCTTGAATCATGCGTCCGGAATTCGAATAATCAGGAATTTGGTTCACTCGAAATATGTTTGTGGTTTTATGTAATAAGGTTGCAATTCTATCGCTGTGTGCTAAATGACACTCGTTGGCCCATTTGGTATTATTAAGTGATATGTAATGGGATTCTTTTTTACAATTCCCAAAGTTTGAGTCCGCTGTAACGCGATTGTTTATTTAATGATTTGCAACCTTTAGTATTAAACCTTAACAATCACTGTTTATTTAATGTCTTGGCAACGGTTCATAGCATAACTTTATTTGCAATAACTTGCCTGCATGTGTGTACATTCTTTCGTCTTTTTGGAGTGCTTTCAAGCGAATTACATGTTAATTTCTTGGTGGATTAACCGATATAATACAGTCACAGAAACGCAGTTGGCTGGTTAATAGCGAAACAGCAGGTATCTCGGTCGTAATATGATAATTGACAGTGTGGTTGCCACCAAATAGCAAGCAAGCAGTGTTGGAGTTGCCTACATTTCTTCTTGAGACGACCACGGCTTCAGTTCAACGAGTTTCTTCTAAATCTTCAACCAGTTCTCTTCTGAGAAATCTGTTTATACCTCCCCCCCTTTCTCCCGAGGCCTGGGTTTTCCATTTTCGCCCCAGCAGTACGCCAAGGGGGCCCACGGCGACCTTTCGTTCTCAAATCCCCTTGTATGACCCTCTCTCTCTCTCCCTCTCCCCTCTTTTGCTGGTAATTAGCCGTACTCGAACCTTTTCTTGACCGTGCCAAGAAATTAGGGCAATCGCCAAGTTTTCTTCTTGAAATACGAACGTGTGTATGTACAAGGCAAATGTATCATTTTCTTTGGAAATTTCGTTTTAGCCTCTTGTTTTCTTAACAATTACAAAGCGTCGGTGCATTTCTGGCAAAGGTCTTCTTTTCGGGTGAACATGAAGTGTGTAGAATGCAATAGGCATTTTTCATCTTCACAAAACGTAACGCATACCTCTTAGAATACCTCCAATGAGTCGAATATTTTTTCTCTTGTTAAATTGTCCGTTATCTTTAAATCCATAGCTCATGCAGTTTATGTACAATTTAAATTGAACTAGTAAAAAAAACCATAAACCCAGTAATCAACCCGATGGTCGGTTTAGTAGGGGGATTGTAGAGATGACACGGCACTAAGCCCTATACGGCGTGTGAAAATTAACACATCAGGGTATTAAGGGGGCCAGATCCTTTCCCTGTGCCGGTCTCCCTGGAAGACCTGGTACTCGAAAATTCACATGTCTAAGGCTCTGCCCAGAGTGCCTTGCACTGGAATCGAACCCGGGTCCCTCCTTTCAGTAGTCCAACGCTCTACCCACTGGTCTACCGAGACCTTAGAATTAAACCTTAGCAATCACTGTTTATTCAATGTCATGGCAACGATTCATAGCGTAACTTTATTTGTATTAATCCGATATAACGTATATATGTTCATTATTCCGTGTTTTCGGATGTTACAATAGCGTGCTCTCAATTGAGTAATTAGTCAATTTCTGTGTGGATAAACCGATATAGCGAAGCAACTAGTATTTTAGGCGTAATATGATAATTGTCGGTGATTGCCACCAAATAGCAAGCAAGCAGTTTTTGAGTTTTGAGTTTTCTTTTGGAGACGACATTTCTTCTTGAGACGACCACGGCGTCAGTTCAAGGAGTTTCTCGTTGACCCCTCCCCCAGTCCTCTTCTGAGAAATCTGTTCAAACCCTCGCCTTGGAATTTTCCATGTTCGCCTACGCAGTACGCAAGAGGGGGCCCACGGCGACCTTTCGTTTTAAAATCTCCTTCTATGACTGTCTCTCTCTTCGCCCTCTTCCGCTGGTTTAGCCAAGCCTCCGTACGCAAACCTTTCTTGACCATGCCAAGACATCAAGGCGTATTCAGGAAGTTTTCTTCTTAAAATCCAAACAAAGATACGATTGTGTACCAAATGTATTCCTTCGAAATTTCGTATTTGAATATTTATTTTCTCATCAATTTGGAGACGTTTGTGCATTCTTCGGAGGTCTCTTCAGTTAAAATTCGTCCAAACTGATTGCGAATGAAATCGTGATACCTATTGAAAAGGTAGATCTAGTTTAGTCGTACTAACATATTCAAATCCAAGAAGTGAAAGGCAGATGGCATAAGGACTGTTAATTGTGACCAGATACATTTAAAATGTAATTGAAGATGGAAAAAAGTTAAGATATAATGAGATTAAGACAGTGGATAATGCGTTATATTTGCGAACATCGCTTTCAGCTGCAATTTCACTCTGCTATGGATGTGGTAATTTTCAATAATAATCTATTTTTGGAATATCTTCCGGAAACACTATTGGTTTATGCCATTACGTTTTCGGTCTTTAAGCTGTGCAATAAATTATTAGTTTAAGTAATAACTTTGGAAAGGTGGTGTATATTCAATTTAAATTAGAAATATAATTTGCATCAGAACTATTTACTTGTATAAATAGTATTTGAAAGGTACCGCGTGTGTTAATTATTTGCTAATGAGTTGAATTATATCTTTTAAACAGAAGTTAAGAAGGAAATAATATTTTGGAAAACGATAACTCGTGGAAAATACTATTTGGGACCTTTCAGAAACCTCAAGTATATTTGATGTAGATCGCTTGTACTGATTGCTGTTTTTTATTATTATATGTGTATCCGTTTCGTTTTAATTCTTAGCTGAGGTGGTGTATTATTCTTAATTACTGTAGTCATAATCAGTATTTCAATCCTAAGATTGGTTTACTGCGGCCCTCAATTCTAATCTATTCAATATCCATTCCCCCAATTCTTGATACTTCTCTGTTTCACGTCCTTCTTAATTTGTCCTGTATGTTCATGTCTCTTCGTCTTCCTCGTGGATCTTCTTATTCATGAATTAGCGTTCTTATCTTGGGCTATTGTTCGCTTGATGTCCGTCGAACTTCTTACGTTCCATGTTACGAATACTGCTGGCCAGGTACGTAGATGAAGGATGTTCCACTTGCTCTAGTTTCACTCATCGTATTGTGATATGTCTCCATTCGGCTTCCATCTTCCGCACACATACAATGAGTTAAGTTTTATTCTTGTTGATGCTGATATTAAATATTCCCCCTGTACTAGATTGTCCATAGGGACTTTGAGAGTTGCTTGCAGGTGTCCTCATTCTCGCGTTTCCGCCGCCACTGCCATTGTCATGTGTGCAAACCTGAGTGTGTTGATGTCTTCTCCATTTACATTGACTCCTTTTATAACCAATTCCTACGTTTCTTGTATTGCTTCTTAAGTTGAATATTGCTGACGCGAGAATCTTATAATAATCAGCAGGTATTTGGTGTACTCTCTGGTGGCAAATAGGCTGGTATTGCCCAAGGGTACATCTATGTATGAATAGATGAGGTTTCATATTTGCTTTTGAAAGAAGTAAAAGAAACCAAACATGCATAAAATTGCTTCATAAGTTCAGTTTACCTCTTCTAGCCGATGTAAAGGTTTTTTTTCATTATTTGCAAACTTCACGTCAGGTGATTTATAACCATCATTGGACAACTACCGCAATCGTTTTTTCTGAAATTGTATAATACTCCGTCCCTTTTATGAAGGACTTCATTTCTAATTAATCTCTCCAGTGTTTACCAATTATTTGGCCCAACAGGGTTGAGCACAGTCAAAAATTGTCTTGTAAGACAGATATGATCCCCTCCACGGAAATCTTTAGTAAAAGGCGAAAGATTTATTCGCTTGAAGGGAATCCAGTATGACTATACAATGAAAACTGAACAACGCAATTTTAAATAGACTTCTGGTACACTTCGTGAGGTGACTTCTGTGGGAAATCAAAAATTCATTTCACTATATTAAACCATTATTTTGAATACTATAAAACCAATAAAATAAGTACAATGAACTTAATTTAAGGCGTTTCAATGCTTTTTACTCCATTTCACACTTAATAGTAATAGTAATAAAAAACTCTTGTGTCCGACAAATTTTGCGAAATAGCCATCTCGCGGAAGTTTAAAAACTTCCAAGAAATGACATTTCTAGAGAATATATTACTGCGTCAGTAATTCCTTTTGGAGCGACAAAACCTTAATACTTTACAGAGAATAAGAAAATTAAAGACAAAAGTTAAATATTTTAAATGATGAATTTATTGAGAAGGTCAGCTTGAGTATTTATAATGCCTACATTCATGTTCCACCTTATTCATTTAATTAAATTATTAGGGCAACCCATAGCGTTCAAGTTCTCGAAATACTTAAGCAGAGAGAGAATTTTTAGTTCCATTCCATGTCCCACGTAGTCCTGAAACCGAGTAGAAAGTTTGAATAACATTTCTAAGACGAGATCCACTCTTTTATACTCTGCATTGAGCCCTAATCAATCATTTTAATTTAGAATTAGCGCGGGTTTTATAGAAATAGACGTTGCATTACTATAAATGGAAAAAAACTTAAGTCTACGTGTATTCCAAGATCATATTTACATTCAATGACGTGTGTTCATTACGTGGGTGATTTACGGGTACATTCGTTGATAGGAGAAAGATTTCAATGCATTATATAATAATAATCGTCCTTGTGGACTATGATCTGGGTGAAACTGTGTACATGCATCCATAGAAGATCATTCCACATAATAATAACGAATATTTGCATTTGTTGTTGTAACAAATGTATCCATGCACAAATACCTTTTCCCGTGGATGGGGGATTCGGAACAAATTCCCGAAGAGGATTGGACAATCCTGGACATGACCTCTCTAATTGTTCGTGGTGGAAATAAGATACGAAAGGCACAGTTTCACTGCCTGTAACAAGAGTTTCAGAAGGCTAGAATATTATAGGTTTCTTCTTCCGTATATTATCTATTATGCGGGCATGGTAACCGTTGTTAAAGGCTATGTGATTGATCGCATTGAGCTCTTTCAGCATCTCTTCTGAGCTATTCATATGGATGAAATTGATGATGCCTTTTTGCATAATATTGGCGAATTCCGTCCAAGTTTCTTCCACGTGGACATGCCTTGAGCGGGTTTTAAACTCGGGTAGTGAAGAGTTTAATTGATTGGCCAATGTTTCAAAGTCTGCTTTATGGTGATTATAAATTTTTCTTTTTGGTTTAACAATCTTTTTTATTTCTACGTCGAAGTGGACATTAACTGTTTCACGGCGACTCAAGCCCTCATCAGTTGATACGCTAATAAAACCCCCGCCACACGCCCTTGCGGGGTATTATGTAGATGTAGATAAATATATATATATATATATATATATATATATATATATATATATGTGTGTGTGTGTGTGTGTGTATATATGTGTATATATATATATATATGTATATATATATATATATATATATATATATATATAAAAAACCATAAACACGGTAATCAACCCGAAGGTCGGTTTAGTAGGTGATGGTATAGATCACCCAGTACTAAGCCCTAAACGGCGTGTGAAAATTCACACATCAGGGTAGGGGGGCCAGTTCCTTTCCCTGTGCCGGTTATGGTTCCCCAGGAAGACCTGGTACCCGAAAAAATCACTTCAGCTTGGGTGGAGCTGTAGGTGCCCAGAGTGCCTTGCCCGGGAATCGAACCCGGGACCCTCCGGTCAGCAGTCCAACGCTCTACCCACTGGGTATATATATATACATATATATATATGTATAGATATATATATATATTATATATATATATATATATATATATATATATATATATATATATATATATCTATATATATTTTTTTTTAAAGTAATCTACCGGTTAAGGTAGGTATTTGGATGGACACAACTACCAAACAAATATTTTATTACTCCTAACAAAACACAAAATCAATTATCCTACTCTATATCAGGTCCCTCTTCATTTCCGAGTACTTTCTTCCTGCCTTCATCCCGTCCAACAACCCTATCCTGTTCCTTCCCTTTCCTCTTTTGCCCAACATTCTACCCTCTATCACAGTCGTCAACATCCCTCTGCTTCCATCCCTCTATCTTCAGTACTCAAGAAGGTTATTTAAGTCGTAGTACCGATTATCGTAATTATTTCAAGAATAAACTCGCTTGATATATTACGATCGCCACAGTTGGGATTGAATAAACGACCTTTTGAGATAAATATTAATTAATTAAATGTTATAACGGTCATACCAACGTTAACTCGTTCAAAAAGTCGGAATTAATATTCTAAAATCGTATATTAAACTTAAAAACTACGTAACGGAATTGATTGAAACAAAAGATTAGCCAATTGCGCTTTTTTCGTCATGTTTCCGCTTCTATTTTGTTCTCTGTTTATTGTCGATACAATTGTTTTGTCTGTTTTAGAAAATTGCAGATGTAAATTGAAAATTCATCGCTTAGTGTCGTAGTTCATTGGTTTTAAGCTGATTAAAGTTTTTAATATTTATTAATTAGGGATTAATAATGTGTTTATGAGTATATTAACCTTTCTTTTTCATTAAAAACAGTCAAATTAACTTCCCAATGTGTTTGTTTACATATGAAAATAAACCGGAACACGTATTTTGATTGTTGATTGACTGTTTCGATGATCGAGAGTTTGTTATTTACGATAATTTCACACCGCGTACCATTCCGATGGAACCGCACAGGAAATCGTAATTATTAACATCAAACGTAGAAACATCAAAGATTGCTTACATGTTTCAACACGTTTAGACACTCGTTGCTACGTAAACAAATGAGCAGTTACGCTAGGAAAGAAAGACGAAATGCGGCCTCATTGTTGAAATCAGATTTACGCGGTGTTCTTCCCGATAAACTCGGGTTAAATATTATTACATTGTAAAATCTTTGATGATTCATTGTTGGAGACAGACAGCATGAGCAAATATTTCTTCTGCTCCTTTGGTTTTTCGTTATTTGCCGTGGGCCATGAATTTTTTGAATATTAATGTCATCTCTTGGGCTTTTAGAAAATGATTCTTTCTAATCGCTTCCTCTAGGCTACGTGGAAAGGACCACAATTCTACCCTTATGAGATAATCGAATTCTTAGCATTCACTCACCTATGGCTCATAATCTTTTCTAAGTACGACGTTCTTAATCTCGTTTCTCTGAAACCATTCGTATATCATTCTCTCTTTTTGTTTAGTTGCTTAAGAAAAAGGCCTCACCTCTTTCTTTAGTCTCATTTACAAGATTTCTTTCTCGAGAAAGAGAAGTAAAAAAGACTGGGATATAAACTCCTGACATCATGGTTTCCAAGGAGGATACGCCATTTTTCATTAAAGATTATTTAGAGAATTAAGTTGAACACCAGGGCCGAGAATGAGATTTGAGTTATGGATGTGATTTTGCAATTTCAAGTGAGGAAGTTTCGGTCGGAAGGAAATTCTTAAAGAAGAAAACGGGCCACCAGGAAGAACTCCAGGCTTCAAATAGGATGTCAGGTGTCCTCCGCACGTCTTGAAAGGAAGGACAGTGGGTACACACGACTTCAATTCATACCTATACTTCGAGGATTGCTTGGAATCTCAAAAACTGAACTTTTAGAAACATTAAATACGTTTAAATTACCCATTGCCAGTAGTATTATCTGTCTTTGTTACCAATGTTGAAATTCTTATCACCGCTTTTAAAAGTAGGCATAATTTGCGCGGTTTTCCAAACATTAGGTACTTTGCACTCTGTGAGGGATTCGTTCAATATAAATTCAAGGTCCGGGGCAATGTTTGGAGCTAAATGTTTTATCGCCCTAGCCGGTTTATATTCTGGACCCTATTATTTGTTGGGTTTAATCTCATTAAGCAATTTTAGAATTCCTTGTTGGTCCACTGTTATTTTTTCCATGGGTGGAGTATGTATTGTTTCTTGGAGATATGCGGTGGCAACATCGTTCGTCAAAACGCTTTGGAAGGATGAATTTAGGATGTTAGCTCTACCCTCGCTGTCTATATGAATTATATTGTTACAATCCCTTAAGCAAGCCACGGTTTTTTTACTCCCATTTACTTTCCTAACATATGACCAGAAAGCTTTTGGGTCAGTGTCCAAGTGCTCGCAAAGTACTTTGTGTTTAGAGTCCAGTAAGGCGCTACGTAATTGTGTTTTGGTTTCAACTTTCGAGGATCTAATATGTATGTGTCCCATTATTGTTTATTCCCAGGGGATGGTGTGTTCGAGGAATTTGGAAACAAATGTTTCGCCTTCTAAGTATAATGAAATAGTAAGTCTATTCATCCAAAAAGCAGTGTTGCGGCAAATGGCAATAATATCCAAATTAACATCAACATGGATAATGGATAATTTTTGTATTACCCCAATATGTCCGCAGATTCACCGAAATCAGTCGTGAATCGAACTTTTTCGCCGGGAAGTTTTCATTTATTCGTAATTATGATGGGTTCGAGGCAAGGGAGTGAGATTGAGGGAACATCTGTCTCGATTCCGAAGACGATGAGGTTTGGGGACGTGATGACCGGTTCCTTGGCCCTGCGCCCCTCTCTCCGTTTCCGAACCTTATCACCACTCACTCACCGACACCCCATCCTCCTTTCTGTGTATCGTCCCGCCCCGCCCCGCTCCCATCCCTCTTCGCCCCGCCCCACCCGCTCCCGCCCCTCTTCGCTCCAGACTCGCGGGAAAACCTTACATCACCTCCCTCAACGCCTCCCATCTCGTATTCTTCCCACCCCAATCTCCACATCCCCCCATGCGACTCTCCGTCGACCAACCGCCCGCCATTTTGAACCCCCCGCCGCTGAAGCTCTCAGATTCTCTTCGATGCGCGCTCCAGCCCCCCCCCCCCAAAACCGCCGCACGCCTTCTCTCCTCCCTCCATTCCATTAACATGGATTTAATGGATAATGTATTCCATGATTCATCAAATTAAGAGAAAGATCTCTGTTTTCAGCGCCTCAAGCCTCGGGGACCCAAGGCCGATACTCGATGCAAAGGGCTTATTCTTCTAAACCAGCGAATGCATTTCCCTAGATTTGGCACCGTTATCACTGTGTACACAATGTCACATGGTTAAAGTTTCCATTTTCAAGTAAGAAATTGTGCTAAATTGGGAGATATAGTCAAATACTTCATAACTTAACTTAAAAACCCACTTAATCGCTTGAGCTGTTTTCGGGTTAGTGTTATTCGGGGGGCCCTGGATCATATTCATCGTAAATTATGATGCAATTTCACCCATACCTAGCCGACTTCAAACAGATAAGTTACTAGCAAACGCGCGGCAAATCACTCAACAATGGCGTTCAATAGATACGACGGAATTGACATACGCGTCGCTTCCGAAAAAATAAAATAATGTAATTATCTCGAACTGACGGAATTCCAGCCTTTCTCAATATTACCACCAAAGAACGTAAGATAACCTACATTAATCATAAAAGGCGCGAATATTAGACCAGTCTCTTGACTCACCTCCATCCAACACGACGACACATGACCATCTGAACGGATGAGTCAATCGAAGGAATCAGCTGGTGCCAAAACCGTTGGATGACGTCATTTTGAAATTTTGAAAATGGGCCGGTAAGTAGGCTTATTTTAAGTGATTAAATCTTCGGAAATAATTGTTATCAAGTTTTTAGGAATCTAATTTTTAAACAAATTTTCTCTGCAAAAATGAATAATTTAAAAATTAAGTATTAATATTATTACGTATTTCAACCTGCCGAAAATTCGGAGTGTCGACCGACACCTGCTGGCCAAATATGGCGTTGCCGCACCCGCCCTATTCTCCCGATCTGCCACCACTGGACTTCTTCTTCTTCCCCCTGATGAAAAGACGGCTCAAGGGACGACGTTTTGACTCGATGAAGGCCGTTCAAGAGGCTTCGGCGAGGGTCATCAACGGCATCCCCAAAGAAAATTTCCAGCGGGCGTAGGGGGAATGGGAGCAACGTTATACTAAGTGTGTAGCAGCTCAAGGAGCATACTTTGAAGATTATTAAGTCGATGTAAGTATATCGTCAATAAAAATCTTGGAAAAAAAATCAGTCCCACCACTTTTGGGTGCGCCCCTGTAGTTAGCTGGGAGTCGCCTGAGATACTAAGGGAATAAGGTAGACTTACATACAGGTAGTCTTTCAGAAAGGCACAGAGAAAACGGGTTAAACTAAGAATGACAGTACTAATGGGATTACTATTACAATGGCCCCACACACGCCACTCACTTAGAAGTAGATCAGACGACAAATACGATAGGATAAGGGGGAAATAGATTC
>NW_027286311.1:0-30679 GCF_022747635.1 Hetaerina americana
GGCAAGGCCCAGAAGAACATCTCCAAGGGAGACAAGAAGAAGAAGCGCAGGAGGAAGGAGAGCTACGCAATCTACATCTACAAAGTGCTGAAGCAGGTGCACCCCGACACCGGAATCTCCAGCAAGGCCATGAGCATCATGAACAGCTTCGTCAACGATATTTTCGAGAGAATCGCCGCCGAAGCTTCTCGCCTGGCTCACTACAACAAGCGCTCCACCATCACCAGCCGGGAGGTGCAGACCGCCGTCAGGCTCTTGCTTCCCGGTGAGCTGGCCAAGCACGCCGTCTCCGAGGGGACCAAGGCCGTCACCAAGTACACCAGCTCAAAGTAAATTCCTCGACGGGATTGCTTTGATGCATCCTAACGGCCCTTCTAAGGGCCATGAAATAATCTTCAGTTTTCAAATACCCGACTGCGATGGGCAATCGTCAATACTCGGCCGCAAAGGACGTACATAAATAAACGTAAAAACCTGGGAAATTAGAGTCCCACGCTTTCCTCCGATTCACCAACTACTTACCTGGTGTGCACGCGCGCGGTTCACGAAAAAATAGAGTAAATGTAAAGGAGAAACTTATGACAATAAAAGATGGACGAATTTCTTACCTCCTATTCAAATATATTTTCTACTGCTATGCGTCTGCATTTGATGAAAATGACCGTCGAGATATTAAGGAAAAAATATTATATTCCCATGATTACTTCCCTTTCACCCAGTACTTTTCAAACCACTGACCTGCTATGCTCGTTTCTCAGACGTAAGCCTTGACTTACATGTCTCCCTCCGTCAAAAATAATATGGATTCACGGCGTCCGTCTCCCTCCGAAACTGGTACGCTTGTGGTCACGTTGCTCCTGCTTCACTTCCAGGGGCAGTAAATGACAGGTCCCCACATGCCCTTCCCACGCGGCCGTTTTTCCGCGAAGGCTAATTCCGCTTAACCTCCCGTCCCATCCGCTACGTCGTAAAACTCCTCGGGGGTTCAACGCGAGGAGGCAGGTAATGCGACCCGTCCTCGCCCCAAGTTTCTACGTTAACCAGAAAAGGGCTGTCGCAATGACCCACGTGGCATTCCGCACGAGGAAGAAATTTCTGTGGAAACCTCGCAAGCATAGAACGCAGCTGGGCAACAGCGTTCCTTGTACATTCACCAAGTCGTGACGAGCAGGCGTCGCAATAAACAAAATGGCGGGCAGTGAGCGCTTCCGTGGATTTTCCATTGTGCTAATTCTATCCAATCAATCAATTCCCAGAAACTATTTCTACGGAATGCATCGTCGTTAACAGCATATGGAATCAGCATCATTCGCACAAATAACAATTTATGTAATGGGCATCGGGTTTCCTTCTTGGAAAATCGCCATCTCGCTGAAACAATGTTGATAAACCTCCTCTGAACGAATCCCCCAAGTATTTTAAAGTCGATTGAGTGATTTTTCATCCTTTTCCGCAATTTTTTTTTTGCGATACTGCAACGATTTATCAGCAATTGATTACAAATGCATCGAGACAGACGTGACAAGTAGACCAGTTCTTTGATCACCATGCCTCCAAATGACCGATTCTTGTTATAGTTTTGAACCGGGGTCCCTTCCGCGGGACACGACTCATTCCCCTTCTTTTGAACGAAATTAACCTTTCCAGAAATCTTTACTTGTCTTGTCACGCCACAGAACAGAAAATGTTTCTCTAGGCAAAAGTTAAATGGTCCCAGTCCCAACTTACCCGCTAATTTTATTACGTTGATACACAAGGGATGGAAGGACATACGTTAATGTTGTTTATTTCTTTGCGGGATTAGGGAAATGAAATCTAGGGAAAAGAGGTCGAAGTTTGACGTGAAAGAGAAATCTTTAAAATTAGCGGCCGGTATAATCATTTATGAGATGATTGCATAACGTTTTCATTAAGGCGACTCTTCCTACAAGTGCATTTCTGACGAAAAAGGTTGCCGCATGTGCCTACCTGTCCGTCCTTTTAGCATTTCAACTTTCTGCAAATTTGGTGAAAATCTTTACCGCATTAGCCCCATTGAAGAATCCACCCCGGCCGCATTTTGACACTAGGTACACGAGATCGTCACTTCACCGTATTCGACAACCGATTTCCCGCAGTGGCGTTAACCGAAGGACGCTCGGCTTTGAGGACAATAGTGATTCGTGAAGCGATATTTAATCAGATTCATCTAGTAACAGTGGCCGGGAATGGAATGGAATAACGTCCTTGCCTAGGCAACTTAGTAACATACAACTTAACTACGGACGGGAGAAAATGCCGACGAGCCGTGAAGCGGTGTAAATTTCATAACGATCGTGTGATTTTAAGACTCATGATATACACCATGACGATTAATTACCTTAGCAGTTGTGGTGATGCTTAATCACCGGGATATCATGTAATGTCATACCAGTCACAGCGAGGCGTTAATACTTAACATTGAACTTTGTCAAATTTGTGTAGTTGAAATCACCCTTATGACATCTGTTAATAAATTCATCCACACAGAGTACCAAATTAGTAAAATATCTCGGGTACGCAGCGATATGTAAACGGAGACAGTTTTTTTTTCAAAATCTCGGAATGGATGACAAACGTCCTCCATTAGCGAACATTTATGACAGTCATCACCTACCTCCTGCCGTGATAATGTCAAATTTTGCAATGCAACTACTGGTAATAAGAATGATTAAATTCGAGTCAACTAGTGTTACTTTCGAATAACGTTCCCCCATTGACACAACTGTCATTTACATATGAACACTAGAAACTAACACACACGAACGTGCACATAGACCTACGCAACCTTCAGTCGTCTACTTCATCGTGAGTGGATTGAATCCTCTTAACTCCTGATTGACTTTCGCTTCACATTGCAATGATCCCAGATTGGCCGGGGAAAAGACGACTATTTGTTTTCCTGTTCACTGGAATGCTTATTTCGTATCTTTTATGGTGATGTGCTAGGTACCAGACAGCTTAAAATTGTTAATCATCGTTCTTTTATTACTCGTGACGATAAAGTTGCTTCCGCATCGCTAAGAACCTCAAGGAATCAACAATGAACGGGGATGAAATATTTGATGGGTCCACATGTATTGATTAAGTAATGCAGAACGAAGTAGATACTGAGTAATTGAATTAACACAGGGGCTTCTTCGAGACAGAACCGAGAAATGATGTTCCGTGAACTGTCGACGGTGATAGAGTTCCACGAAAGAGAGGTCGTAGAGGAATGAACGGTTCCGGCTGTTAATGCCGCCCCTAGTCCCCCCAACCCCGCAAGCACTGGAAACCAGCCTGGATCCCTGATTACGATCCCAGGAAAAATCGTGTTCAAGTCTTTCCTACGCCAGATAGTATAATCTGTCATCACTATTGAACGCCGCATCACGCCCCGACGGCTTTTTCCCACGTTTTTTTTATTTATTCACAGGAATGTTTTCCAGGTAAGGGCTATTCACTCTACCTTATCCGTCAATCACTATCCCGACCCTCGAAAGTTATAAGGAAAAGTCGACCATTGCTCTAATGAAAGATATTATTCCAACGGCATGGAGGTAAAAAACAAGATCCATATGCTTGACACACATTATGTCGATTGGAAACAAGTGGAAACGATGTGAAATTAGGTTGGAAGCAACTGAAAAATATTGTGACACGAATACAAGCCGTCATAGCTCCGCAACTACGACGAAAGGGATGTGGATATTATTGAGTTAAACGCATCTGTCCTATTTGCTTATGGCGATTCCCATCGTAATGATCGCGCATACAATCCCGCGATGCGCCCTATTTTCGCCGTTTCCGTGAATAAGACGTACGGCGGGGGATGTGTACCGAGCGAAATTGCCGACACGAATTACGTACGCTTACGAGAGCCTGGTTTTCAAGGAGTCGCTTTCACGTTGACTACGTCCCCGAGGTATCCCATCACACAGGGTCATTTAACGTGACATACAGCGTGTGTGTGGGAGGGATTTTTTTTTTTAAGGTCGTAGGGGTGTATTCCGTAACTTGACGGCACCGTGGAGAAAAGCACATCCAACGCATCGCACAGATAAGGAAGGTTAATAAAAGAAATGTACGCGATAACAAGTCGACGGCAGACGACTCTCCTCTTCGAAAGACGTGCAAGGAAACTAGGGTAGACATCCGCGGAAACGTGGATGTGGCGCCGTTTCAACGACAATAAGAGTTTTCCCGTGATGAAGTATCATTTCGTTTCCGATGACATGCCGGTTGCTACAAATTCATCATCCCGCAACGAGGTACCGACGTCCGAAGCCGTTGGAGACGGAGCAAACTCGTCACGGCCGGGTCGCCACTGCGCGCCCTCGGCTACTACATTGTTTTTCCCGCCCGCTCACGGGGCTAAAGCATAATTCGGCGCCATCCTCGACTTTGTTGTACGTGAACTTTGACGTCCCATTCGCGTGCGTACAGTTCATTTCTTTTTCCCCTTCGGCCACCCCATGCAACCATTTCGAAGCCCACGCGGACGCGTCGTAAGGCGTGCGCTTAACGGGTGACTCCGTCTCCATTTGCGACTCGATAATCCTTTCCCACGGGCGCGGGAGGTGGGTGCGTCGCGACGCCCCCGAGTCGTCGAAAAATGCATAAACGTCCGCTTACGGGACAGGCACCGGGGAGGAACAGGAGGAAGGTTTGACAGGCGCCGAGTCAGGGGGAAGGCGTCCGAAGGGACCGTCTTCTCGGGGCCGCTTTCCGCGGCCGGCGCGCGGCCCACCGGGTCGCGAGCGCGTCCAATACCAGGTGAAGGATGGCCTCGAACGTACGTTACCTCGGATCTCGAGGAATCGACCCCGGTAGAAACGTGTGCAACGTTTATTCCCGGGTACGCCTTCGACAGGACGACAACCCGTATTTTGACGACCCGCTGCACACGAACTGGGCTCGCCAAACGCCTGGCGCCGCCACGGCCGACAGGGTGGAACCCTGACGGGCGCCGCGGCGCAAGGCGCCCTCGTTACGCGCCCCCGACACTCTCCGAAACGCGAAAGTCGGAGGAGGAGTGGAGTACAAACAATCCGAGAAGCGCACCGGAGGCGAGAGGAAGAGATCGTATTTTGCTCCGAAATGGTACGATAGCAAGGTGGACTTTCGTATGAAATCCATGTCTTGGTAATTTTCTCTTTCTATCATCACGCAGCAGCCGATAACATGGCAGACGCAGCATCTGGAGCAGCGGCAGCCGCACCACCGGCAGCCCAGCCTTCGGGCACCGTCGCAGTAAAACCCCTGCCTTCTTCAGGAACCTCCGCGGCTTCCAAGAAGGCCAGCAAGGGCGGAGCAGCCAAGAAGGCTCGCGCAAAGCCGTCGCACCCGCCCACTTCCGAGATGGTTAACAACGCAGTCAAGGGCCTCAAGGAGCGCGGTGGCTCTTCCCTTCAAGCCATCAAGAAGTACATCGCAGCCAGCTACAAAGTGGACGCCGAGAGGCTCTCGCCTTTCATCAAGAAGTACCTCAAGGCGGCCGTCACCGCCGGAACTCTCGTCCAGACCAAGGGAAAGGGCGCCTCAGGTTCCTTCAAGCTGAGCCACAGCAAGAAGGCCGCACCCGCGGCAGCCAGCGGGACGACCAAGGCGAAAAAGGTCGTCAAGAAGACGGGAGTAAAGAAACCGAAAGCGGTCGGAGCCAAGAAGTCCTCCGAGAAGGCGTCCAGTGGCACCAAGAGGTCCGCGCCCAAGGAGCGAAGCAAGTCCGCGCCACCAGCCAAGAAGGCGAAGAAGGCGGCGGACAAGCCAAAGAAGAAGCCGGCGGCTGGGAAACCCGCCGCCAAGGCGGCAAAGTCCCCGTCGAAGGCGAAAAAGGCGGCCACCAAACCCAAGACCCCCAAGCCCAAGAAGACGCCCACCAAGGCCAAGCCCGCCGCCAAGAAACCTTCCGCCGCCCAGAAAAAGAAGTGAACCATCACTGCTTCGCCACCGGCGCACCTAGGACAGCAGACAGCGTCCAATCTCGGTCCTTTTTAGGACCATCATGTCTTCCAAAGATGCTTGCCACTCAATGCCCACGCCACTGAGCACGCCCAAAGTTAACATTTATCATGATTAATGCCATGCAAAAACAACGGTCCTATTTAAAATTGATGATGCGACATGGACGGACGAAAAAAAAAATTAAGAATAACATTCATAGAACGTGTAAAATGAACAACACGTCACGGAGTATTGTTTTCTTTTCGTTAAGCGCGTCAGGTAAGCATCGCACGAACTTTTATTTCATCTCATTTCATGCGTAGCCGTGCAAACGCACTTGCCATGCGCAAAGGAAATTTCATGTCGTCCATCATTCCAATGGATTTACATCGTCGTTAATTATTGTGCGATCGTGCTAAATTCAAACTTTTAAGTATGTACTGGTCCTGAAAAGGACCTTTGTTTTTCGGCCGAAAGTAGCTTTCTAAGCTCGCTCTCCGCGGATACGGCGGGCCAGCTGGATGTCCTTGGGCATGATGGTCACACGCTTAGCGTGGATGGCGCAGAGGTTGGTGTCCTCAAAGAGACCCACTAGGTAAGCCTCGCTGGCCTCCTGGAGAGCCATGACGGCGGAGCTCTGGAACCGAAGATCGGTCTTGAAGTCCTGGGCGATCTCACGCACCAGGCGCTGGAAGGGCAGCTTGCGGATGAGGAGCTCCGTGCTCTTCTGGTATCTCCTGATCTCACGAAGGGCCACGGTACCGGGGCGGTACCTGTGGGGCTTCTTGACGCCTCCCGTCGCCGGCGCGCTCTTGCGAGCGGCCTTGGTGGCCAGCTGCTTCCTCGGGGCCTTTCCTCCGGTGGACTTGCGGGCTGTCTGCTTCGTACGTGCCATTTCTGCGATCTGTAAAAAGCCGGGTCAACGCCGTCTTTTAAGCACTTCCGAGAATGGCGCCAGATAGTACGGGCGACGCTGATTGGTGGAGAGGTCGGGTACGTCATCGCCGCGGCGGCGACGTTTATAAATACCGGCGAAGGTGCATTTCAGGTCATCAGACAGCAGCCCTTACTACGAGCAGACTACAGAGATGACTGGACGCGGCAAGGGAGGAAAAGGCCTGGGAAAGGGAGGAGCCAAACGTCATCGCAAAGTTCTCCGCGATAACATCCAGGGCATCACCAAGCCGGCCATCCGCCGTCTCGCCCGCCGAGGTGGAGTGAAGCGTATCTCCGGACTCATCTACGAGGAGACGCGCGGTGTGCTCAAGGTGTTCCTTGAGAACGTTATTCGTGACGCCGTCACCTACACCGAACACGCCAAGAGGAAGACCGTCACAGCCATGGACGTCGTGTACGCACTCAAGAGACAGGGCCGCACTCTCTACGGGTTTGGCGGTTAGACACGACGCGACGGGATCGCCATCCGACACCCGGCGTACGTCGATAAAAAAGGTCCTTCTAAGGACCAATACAATGTTCAGAGATGGAGCTAATCCTTTGCCATAACGGAACGAAAAATTATTCGCTATAGCGTATGTGACGGCGATAAATAGTAAAGTAAGACCTGTTCGAGCGCACAGGAAAAATGGCGGTGATAATAGAGTTGAAATTGTATGAGCCTTTACCGACGTTAAAGACATTGTCAGCGAATCGGAATAAGCACGTGGCAACGGACTGGCGACAATGTATATCGCGCCGTTGCAACCGTACATGAATAAGCACGTGGCAACGGACTGGCGACAATGTGTATCGCGCCGTTGCAACCATACATGTTAACAAGAAATAACGTAGTTAAGCGGCAGATTGCAGGTGAAATTTTATGACAGACTATGAAATACATTGTAAACGAAGCAGTGTCACCTTCAATCATTCTTCGTTGCATTTCAGCACAAACGCTTTCACTTTTTATACGCTTTATTTCCCATCGTTTACCTTAGCCCAATTATAGCTCCACGTTTCATTCGCTATGCTTATTACGTTTATTGTTATTATTATTTTTTTCACATGACATTTATCGCGTACATCTCTCTAGTATGTTCTGGTCCTGAAAAGGACCTTTTATGCGCACAGCGTGATGCTTATGCCTTCTTCTCAGTCTTCTTGGGCAGGAGCACCGCCTGGATGTTCGGAAGGACACCTCCCTGAGCGATGGTAACGCCCGACAGGAGCTTATTCAACTCCTCGTCGTTGCGGATGGCCAACTGCAAGTGACGAGGGATGATTCTCGTCTTCTTGTTGTCCCTGGCAGCGTTACCGGCCAACTCGAGGACTTCCGCGGCCAGGTACTCCATGACGGCGGCCAAGTAGACTGGGGCACCGGCACCAACACGCTCGGCATAGTTCCCCTTGCGGAGCAGACGGTGGATACGACCGACCGGAAACTGAAGACCGGCCCTGCTGGAGCGGGACTTGGACTTCCCCTTCACTTTTCCTCCCTTTCCTCGTCCGGACATGGCTGAATGCTTCTTTATCTGGTAGTGCTGTCTAATCGCTGTCAGATTCAATTCAATTCAAAAAGGTGTTTATTTTTTCCAGGTTGTTGTACATAACATTTATAAGCAACAATAACAAATAACAGGTAACAATGTAACAGTATATATAAAAACAGTAAGTTGTACAACAAACAAGGAAGCCCTGTTTTAGGCTGTGCGCCTCTTCAGGGTCTAAAAACTGTTTTATAAAGTCTTTCGTTCAGCTATTGCATGTATCTTTTATCTTTTCTCTTTTCGCGGGGTAGCATTGGCCTGG
This sequence comes from Hetaerina americana, assembly GCF_022747635.1. Lineage (NCBI taxonomy): Eukaryota > Metazoa > Arthropoda > Insecta > Odonata > Calopterygidae > Hetaerina > Hetaerina americana. The sequence continues at coordinate 8,692 of NW_027286311.1, forward strand.
CATTCACCCTAGGCGAAGGGGAAACCCGAAAAACCCTTCGCAGGCCGCCATAAGGAAGTCCATAACAGTAATGTCCAATAATAAATAAATAAATAAATAAATTAACATGAATGTAAAATATAGTATAAATAGTATAAATAAATAAATAAGTAATTGTCTTTGTTTAAAACACATTATTCACTGGCACTTTTATCACTACACTGCTGTTTCCTATTGCGGCTCTTCTTCAGTCCCTTGTTGTTTTCTCCGTTTTGTTTTCTTTCGGAAGAGTGGGTACTCCTCGATGGGGCGTAGATTCTCGGGCACTGGTAGAATGCTGCCCAGTCGATAAGGTGGTAGGTGTGTCTCTTCGTAGTACAGGTGTAGTTGGTCGCTTATTATTCTTGCTGGGGAAATTAGTTTCGTCTTTGGTCGTTTCCCCAGTACTGCGTTGGCACTCTGCATTATTTCCCCTAGGAGAGTTTCGTTGTAGGTGGCAATCCGGTTTGCAGCTCTGGCGCGGAGACGGCATAACCTGTGAAGGATAGGTTCAGTATTAGAAATTAAGTATACGTCAGTACTAGGATGCATGGGCGACAGAAGATGCAGCTGCCTGAGCACTCTCCTTTCCAGGGCGGCCCATATGGTCATATGAGTGTTTTTGAAGGGAAGGACTGCCAGCGCGGCGTACTCCATAACAGGGCGGACAAAGGCCCTGTATAGGAGTAGGCAGCACTCCGCAGAGACCCCCCTCCCTCTCGCCCGGACTGCTCTCAATAGACCACTCCGACGACTGCATCTCGACCATACATCCCTGATGTGTGCATAAAATGTAAGGTGTCTGTCTAAAGTGACCCCCAGGTATTTGACGGAGTCGGACGTCGGGATTTGTTGCTGCCAGAGCCCAAGTGTGGGTTGTCGCAGTCCCACCATCCTTCGGTCTGAGTGACTCGTAAAGATGACAAGGGTGGATTTTTTGGGGTTAGGCCGTAGTCGCCACTTTCTGAACCATTCTTCCAGTTTTTTAGCTTGTTTCTGGAGGTGTGCTATTGCCGATTCTGGTGTCCGTGCCGGCGTCCAGATGGCCGTGTCATCCGCATATTGGGCAGTTGTTACGCCCCTATTCCTTGTGGTATCTGTTGGCATGTCCCAGCAGTAGGCTGCAAAGAGCAGCGGGGACAGGACTGTACCTTGAGGCACTCCAGCTGAAGGAAAAAAGGGATTGGATAGTGTACTGCCCACCTTCACTCTAGCAACCCTATTCGACAGAAAGGTATGAATAATTCTTATTAATGAGGGAGAAACTTCTGGCATCGTTGATAGTTTGTACAGGAGTCCGTTGTGCCATACGTGGTCGAACGCCCTTTCGATGTCCAGGAAAAGTGCTGCCATAAATTTCCTTTGATTAATGGCCTCCGCGGTTTCAGTGGTGAAGAGTGCTAGGGGGTCCACTGTGCATCTCCCCGGGCGGAAACCATACTGGTGTTGTGGTAGGATGTCTTTGTTTTCAAACACTGATTTCATTCTTGCTACCAGTATTCTTTCGAACCATTTGCCCAGGTTACTAGTAAGACATATTGGTCTATAGTTATCCGCTTTCTTGGTGTCCTTCCCTGGCTTGGGCAGCATTATTGTCGTCATCTTCCGCCATTGTAGTGGGTAGTAGCCAAATGTCATTATGCCGTTGAATATTTTCAGCATAGCGGCATAGCATGATGGCGCATTCTTGATATGCCGGCTGGTGATTCCATCTTCCCCCGGTGCGGTGTTTTTCCATGGGCGGGCGAAAAGTACATCGTCTTCGTCAATCTTTCCTGTGATGTCATCTTCCTGGTTTGCGACGTGGGTTGGCTGTAAGGAGTACGGCAGGTTGGCCAGATGCTCTTCCACCATGAGTACGTTGTCTTCACGGAAAAGGTTGTCCTCCAACGGTTGGTATACGCCGACAAGTACCCGGCGGAATTCTTCTGCCTTCTCCATAGGCGTGGCTATTGGTGTCCCGTCGGGTCCAGTGAGGTTGGTTGTTCCCGTCCTTTTTTGTCCGGTCAGCACCTTGAACTTGTTCCAAAATTTTCCACCGTCCCTGTAATTTAAGGTTTTGCACGCGTTCTCCCAGGCCGTTTCCTTGTATTGTGTGGTTGCCCTGCGAATAATGGCGTTTGTTCTATTCCACTCGGTTTTTAGTGATGGATCCTTCGTCCTTATCCAATCGCGGTATAGTTTCCTCTTCCCTTTGATGAGGGTAACTATGTGTGTTGGCAGAGGGGGGCGTGTGGGGTTTATGGTTTTGGTGGGGAAGTCCTTCCTTGCCTCCCGAAAGGCATCTGTCACCGTGTCCACAGCAGCGTCGATGTCCTCTGCGGATGATGGCTCCGAGATGTTTGCAGTTGCCCGGCCGATGTATTCGTTGAAGGACTTCCAATCCACCTTCGAGTAGTCTGTCCTGGTGAATGTGTGCCTGTGTGTTCTTTTCGAGAGTAGGAACGGAAAGGAAAATGGTAGGTGATCCGAAGTTATGCAGTCATCTACCGTGATGTCACCTAGGAGGTGAAGGATGTCGGGCGAGACAATTGCGTGGTCCGGGAAGGATGCTCCGCGGCCGATGAAAGTCGGCGTTTGTATGTCAAGTCGTATCATATTATGTTGTTGTATAAAGTGCTCCAACTCCTGTCCTTTAGCGGTTGTGATGGAGTCTCGGAATGATTGGCTTCTGGCATTTAAGTCCCCTAGGACTATGTATGGTTTCTGTAGGGAAGTTATGTGTGAGAGGGCCTTGATTGGGAGACGGTCGTGCGTTCTTGAATACAGAACCCCCACGATGATTTTTCTTTTGTCGACAGTGATTTCAGTGATGACTCCTTCATTTTTGTCTTCCATTGGCTCTGGGAATTGTAGTTCTCTTGTTGGTATGTCATCTCTAATGAGGACAGTAACGCCGCCGGATCCGGGTTGCAATCTTGGGGTGCCGAATTCCTGAAACATGGGAATGTTGCATTTTGAGTTAGGTTTCAGGTAAGTCTCCACCAGCCCCATGATGGAGACTCCCTTAGACCTTATATGTTCTTTAAGAAGCGGCATTTTCTGCCGCACAGCACCATGTATATTTATGAAAGACACCGATGAATACTTATCCATGGCGGGCGACGGCGGCGTAGGAGACGCTTGGGAAGACCCTGTTCCCGGAGTACAGTGGAGTGACTGTGACTCCCAGGATCGCTTCTGCAGCCTCCCGGATGATGCGGGCTGTGAGGTCTCGGTTTGCGGGATGTAGGTTGGCGTTGATCACCGTCAACATCCTCAGGAGGTCCCCACGCGTAACCGGTCGCTGTACCTCCTCGTCGTCCGTCACGGATCCTATGGTGTAGGAATCAGCGTGAATTGGGGCCGTGGTTGCTAGTGACGAAGGGAGTGCGGGTCTTTTTGGGCAGGCCCAGGCACCCGCGTGGTGGCCACCTCGGCAGTTGGCACAGCGCAGGACCTCTGCGTTGCAGTCGGCGGCGCTGTGACTTCCGCCGCATCGCCCGCATTTCGCGTCGGCCCTGCACTGGCCCACTGTGTGACCGAAGTCTTGGCAGCGCGGGCACTGTCTCGGTTGGGCCGGAGGGGGGTGGGATGGTTCGCAATGATACCAATTGCCGTCAACCTCTACTCCCTTAAGGGCCAGTATGGTCCGTGCCGCGTGGGCGTCTTCGGTGAGGACCCTTATCACCGTTGATGGTGCTCCTGTTCTGCGGGCTTTAATGCGCCAGCTCTTCTTCACCGGCACGCCTGCATTCTCGAGGGCAGAGTTGATTCTTATGATGTCTGCCTCGTCGTGGACTCCTTTCACTACAAAGGAGTAGACGGTTGGTTTAGTATTTGTTTTCCCATGCCTGTTGTTCGCCTCACGGCTCCTCCATATTGCCTCGTTGTCGAGGCGCATGACCACCGTGGGGCCCCCCAGGAGATGATCAAGCTTCCGCTTGTTCTCCCCGCGGAGAGAGCCATAGTGCTCCCGTGGTAGTCGTACCATGGCGACCCTCTTCTCCGGCGAGACGTGTATCTCCACGTTTGCCAATCGGGGGTACGCCCGTGCCCACAAGGAACAAAACTTCCTCTCCGTTATGTCCGCGGGTAATTTAGTGATTGGTATAAAGGGTAGAGGAGACCGAGGGCGTCGGGGAGGGGTCGCCGGCTTCCGGTGTTGAGGTGGTGGGAGCGGTTGCTTGAGGGTGGGTTTATCGGGTGGGTTGCTGGAAGTCTTCCCCTTTGCTTTCTTTTTCTTGGGAGGCGTCTGGGTGAGAGGGCGGAATGAGGAGGAGGGGGAGTGGTTCGGGAGGGAGGTGAAATTGGGTAAAGGAAGGTCTTCAGGGGGAGGTGATTGAGGGATAGGATTGGGGGTCCGTACAATGCACTCGCTTGTCGGGCGGGGGAGAGGGGGGCTCGCCAAGTCAATGTCTAGCTCGGGTTCGGATGGAGTGGGAGAGGGGGAGGGAGAGATGGGAGGAGGACGCGCTTTCGCACTAGGAACGGGGACCGGAGGCGGCGACGACGGCGTCCGGTGCCGGAGACGGCCAACATGAAGCCAACCCCCGGCGGGGGCGTCTTCACCCTGGATGCTTCCTTTCCCTTCCGCCATTGGGGAGTCGTTAAGCGACTTGTTTACTTTAATCCCTATTAGGTTTACTTAGCCTTTTACACTGCTAGTACTTGGTCCCTTGGTCCTTGCTCGTCTTGGTCCTTACAAGGCCTTTTGGATGCTGTAAGAGAGCGGTTACGACGAGAGCTGGCTCTTATGCTCAGCTCCCCCCTTCCCTATGTGTTCCTAAGCAACCGAATGCCCGCAGACAGACGGAAAAGCCCTTCCCCCTTTCCCCGCGGGTGAGAACCGGGGACTCAGTTAGCCCGGCCCCGCTGTGTTTGTGTGGGAGTGATACCCCAGGCTACCGTTGAGTGCAACGGCGTGCAATGCCTATAGGGTTAAGGGACCCTTTGCCAGGCCAACGAGTGCGTCGGGGGCGGCAAAGGGGATCTTAGTGTGTCAGCCGAAGAAGGAGGACCGTACCCTCCGCTAGATGTATCCACTAGACCGTAGTCCCCGGATGGGGCGGTCCCCTCGAGTACCGGGTGCACAAGTGAGTTACCACTGGTGGGGCTCTAGCTTGTGTTCCGGTGCTCGGACCCTAGCACTGAAATAAATGGTCCTAAGAAGGACTTTCGCAGTTGTCCTCGTGTCCACTAGACCGTAATCCCCGGCTGGGGCGGTCCCCTCGAGCACCGGGTACACAAGTTGGGTTACCACTGGTGGGGCCCTTTCTTGTGTTCCGATGCTCGGTCCCTAGTGCTGAAAATAAAGGTCCTGAAAAGGACAATGGCAATGTTCTCGCTCTCAAAAGAGCGAAATGAACGCTGCGATGCGCCGGCTTATATACCAAGCGCTTGGAGGCTGCTGCCACCTGATTGGTCCTCGCTCTAGCCGGTCCTCTTCCCCTGGGCTTCGAGTGTGGATTTCCTCGGTGGTGGTCGATTTGAGAAAATCTTTTTCTAAAGAATAAGAAGTTCTCTCTTCGATGCTGTCCCTCGATGATCCGCTTCTGCTGGTGCTGCTCCGCTGCTGCTGCTGCTGCTCCTGCTGCTGCTGATCCTCTCGCCCTCTTCGCTGTCAGACTCCTGGGCGCATTTATATAGGCTGCCGCCGTCCTAGCGACGCCACATCATGCTTTTACGTGATTGGTCGTCGAGGAGATTCGGCTCACGGAACGGACCAGGGGTACATAAGCAGGCGACTGATGTTCGGCGAAAATACTGAAATCGACCCCGTTCGCCGAACGTGATCACCATGCCACCCAAGACGAGCGGAAAGGCTGCGAAGAAAGCGGGCAAGGCCCAGAAGAACATCTCCAAGGGAGACAAGAAGAAGAAGCGCAGGAGGAAGGAGAGCTACGCAATCTACATCTACAAAGTGCTGAAGCAGGTGCACCCCGACACCGGAATCTCCAGCAAGGCCATGAGCATCATGAACAGCTTCGTCAACGATATTTTCGAGAGAATCGCCGCCGAAGCTTCTCGCCTGGCTCACTACAACAAGCGCTCCACCATCACCAGCCGGGAGGTGCAGACCGCCGTCAGGCTCTTGCTTCCCGGTGAGCTGGCCAAGCACGCCGTCTCCGAGGGGACCAAGGCCGTCACCAAGTACACCAGCTCAAAGTAAATTCCTCGACGGGATTGCTTTGATGCATCCTAACGGCCCTTCTAAGGGCCATGAAATAATCTTCAGTTTTCAAATACCCGACTGCGATGGGCAATCGTCAATACTCGGCCGCAAAGGACGTACATAAATAAACGTAAAAACCTGGGAAATTAGAGTCCCACGCTTTCCTCCGATTCACCAACTACTTACCTGGTGTGCACGCGCGCGGTTCACGAAAAAATAGAGTAAATGTAAAGGAGAAACTTATGACAATAAAAGATGGACGAATTTCTTACCTCCTATTCAAATATATTTTCTACTGCTATGCGTCTGCATTTGATGAAAATGACCGTCGAGATATTAAGGAAAAAATATTATATTCCCATGATTACTTCCCTTTCACCCAGTACTTTTCAAACCACTGACCTGCTATGCTCGTTTCTCAGACGTAAGCCTTGACTTACATGTCTCCCTCCGTCAAAAATAATATGGATTCACGGCGTCCGTCTCCCTCCGAAACTGGTACGCTTGTGGTCACGTTGCTCCTGCTTCACTTCCAGGGGCAGTAAATGACAGGTCCCCACATGCCCTTCCCACGCGGCCGTTTTTCCGCGAAGGCTAATTCCGCTTAACCTCCCGTCCCATCCGCTACGTCGTAAAACTCCTCGGGGGTTCAACGCGAGGAGGCAGGTAATGCGACCCGTCCTCGCCCCAAGTTTCTACGTTAACCAGAAAAGGGCTGTCGCAATGACCCACGTGGCATTCCGCACGAGGAAGAAATTTCTGTGGAAACCTCGCAAGCATAGAACGCAGCTGGGCAACAGCGTTCCTTGTACATTCACCAAGTCGTGACGAGCAGGCGTCGCAATAAACAAAATGGCGGGCAGTGAGCGCTTCCGTGGATTTTCCATTGTGCTAATTCTATCCAATCAATCAATTCCCAGAAACTATTTCTACGGAATGCATCGTCGTTAACAGCATATGGAATCAGCATCATTCGCACAAATAACAATTTATGTAATGGGCATCGGGTTTCCTTCTTGGAAAATCGCCATCTCGCTGAAACAATGTTGATAAACCTCCTCTGAACGAATCCCCCAAGTATTTTAAAGTCGATTGAGTGATTTTTCATCCTTTTCCGCAATTTTTTTTTTTTTTTTTTTTTTTTTTTTTTTTTTTTTTTTTTTTTTTTTTTTTTTTTTTTTTTTTTTTTTTTGCGATACTGCAACGATTTATCAGCAATTGATTACAAATGCATCGAGACAGACGTGACAAGTAGACCAGTTCTTTGATCACCATGCCTCCAAATGACCGATTCTTGTTATAGTTTTGAACCGGGGTCCCTTCCGCGGGACACGACTCATTCCCCTTCTTTTGAACGAAATTAACCTTTCCAGAAATCTTTACTTGTCTTGTCACGCCACAGAACAGAAAATGTTTCTCTAGGCAAAAGTTAAATGGTCCCAGTCCCAACTTACCCGCTAATTTTATTACGTTGATACACAAGGGATGGAAGGACATACGTTAATGTTGTTTATTTCTTTGCGGGATTAGGGAAATGAAATCTAGGGAAAAGAGGTCGAAGTTTGACGTGAAAGAGAAATCTTTAAAATTAGCGGCCGGTATAATCATTTATGAGATGATTGCATAACGTTTTCATTAAGGCGACTCTTCCTACAAGTGCATTTCTGACGAAAAAGGTTGCCGCATGTGCCTACCTGTCCGTCCTTTTAGCATTTCAACTTTCTGCAAATTTGGTGAAAATCTTTACCGCATTAGCCCCATTGAAGAATCCACCCCGGCCGCATTTTGACACTAGGTACACGAGATCGTCACTTCACCGTATTCGACAACCGATTTCCCGCAGTGGCGTTAACCGAAGGACGCTCGGCTTTGAGGACAATAGTGATTCGTGAAGCGATATTTAATCAGATTCATCTAGTAACAGTGGCCGGGAATGGAATGGAATAACGTCCTTGCCTAGGCAACTTAGTAACATACAACTTAACTACGGACGGGAGAAAATGCCGACGAGCCGTGAAGCGGTGTAAATTTCATAACGATCGTGTGATTTTAAGACTCATGATATACACCATGACGATTAATTACCTTAGCAGTTGTGGTGATGCTTAATCACCGGGATATCATGTAATGTCATACCAGTCACAGCGAGGCGTTAATACTTAACATTGAACTTTGTCAAATTTGTGTAGTTGAAATCACCCTTATGACATCTGTTAATAAATTCATCCACACAGAGTACCAAATTAGTAAAATATCTCGGGTACGCAGCGATATGTAAACGGAGACAGTTTTTTTTTCAAAATCTCGGAATGGATGACAAACGTCCTCCATTAGCGAACATTTATGACAGTCATCACCTACCTCCTGCCGTGATAATGTCAAATTTTGCAATGCAACTACTGGTAATAAGAATGATTAAATTCGAGTCAACTAGTGTTACTTTCGAATAACGTTCCCCCATTGACACAACTGTCATTTACATATGAACACTAGAAACTAACACACACGAACGTGCACATAGACCTACGCAACCTTCAGTCGTCTACTTCATCGTGAGTGGATTGAATCCTCTTAACTCCTGATTGACTTTCGCTTCACATTGCAATGATCCCAGATTGGCCGGGGAAAAGACGACTATTTGTTTTCCTGTTCACTGGAATGCTTATTTCGTATCTTTTATGGTGATGTGCTAGGTACCAGACAGCTTAAAATTGTTAATCATCGTTCTTTTATTACTCGTGACGATAAAGTTGCTTCCGCATCGCTAAGAACCTCAAGGAATCAACAATGAACGGGGATGAAATATTTGATGGGTCCACATGTATTGATTAAGTAATGCAGAACGAAGTAGATACTGAGTAATTGAATTAACACAGGGGCTTCTTCGAGACAGAACCGAGAAATGATGTTCCGTGAACTGTCGACGGTGATAGAGTTCCACGAAAGAGAGGTCGTAGAGGAATGAACGGTTCCGGCTGTTAATGCCGCCCCTAGTCCCCCCAACCCCGCAAGCACTGGAAACCAGCCTGGATCCCTGATTACGATCCCAGGAAAAATCGTGTTCAAGTCTTTCCTACGCCAGATAGTATAATCTGTCATCACTATTGAACGCCGCATCACGCCCCGACGGCTTTTTCCCACGTTTTTTTTATTTATTCACAGGAATGTTTTCCAGGTAAGGGCTATTCACTCTACCTTATCCGTCAATCACTATCCCGACCCTCGAAAGTTATAAGGAAAAGTCGACCATTGCTCTAATGAAAGATATTATTCCAACGGCATGGAGGTAAAAAACAAGATCCATATGCTTGACACACATTATGTCGATTGGAAACAAGTGGAAACGATGTGAAATTAGGTTGGAAGCAACTGAAAAATATTGTGACACGAATACAAGCCGTCATAGCTCCGCAACTACGACGAAAGGGATGTGGATATTATTGAGTTAAACGCATCTGTCCTATTTGCTTATGGCGATTCCCATCGTAATGATCGCGCATACAATCCCGCGATGCGCCCTATTTTCGCCGTTTCCGTGAATAAGACGTACGGCGGGGGATGTGTACCGAGCGAAATTGCCGACACGAATTACGTACGCTTACGAGAGCCTGGTTTTCAAGGAGTCGCTTTCACGTTGACTACGTCCCCGAGGTATCCCATCACACAGGGTCATTTAACGTGACATACAGCGTGTGTGTGGGAGGGATTTTTTTTTTTAAGGTCGTAGGGGTGTATTCCGTAACTTGACGGCACCGTGGAGAAAAGCACATCCAACGCATCGCACAGATAAGGAAGGTTAATAAAAGAAATGTACGCGATAACAAGTCGACGGCAGACGACTCTCCTCTTCGAAAGACGTGCAAGGAAACTAGGGTAGACATCCGCGGAAACGTGGATGTGGCGCCGTTTCAACGACAATAAGAGTTTTCCCGTGATGAAGTATCATTTCGTTTCCGATGACATGCCGGTTGCTACAAATTCATCATCCCGCAACGAGGTACCGACGTCCGAAGCCGTTGGAGACGGAGCAAACTCGTCACGGCCGGGTCGCCACTGCGCGCCCTCGGCTACTACATTGTTTTTCCCGCCCGCTCACGGGGCTAAAGCATAATTCGGCGCCATCCTCGACTTTGTTGTACGTGAACTTTGACGTCCCATTCGCGTGCGTACAGTTCATTTCTTTTTCCCCTTCGGCCACCCCATGCAACCATTTCGAAGCCCACGCGGACGCGTCGTAAGGCGTGCGCTTAACGGGTGACTCCGTCTCCATTTGCGACTCGATAATCCTTTCCCACGGGCGCGGGAGGTGGGTGCGTCGCGACGCCCCCGAGTCGTCGAAAAATGCATAAACGTCCGCTTACGGGACAGGCACCGGGGAGGAACAGGAGGAAGGTTTGACAGGCGCCGAGTCAGGGGGAAGGCGTCCGAAGGGACCGTCTTCTCGGGGCCGCTTTCCGCGGCCGGCGCGCGGCCCACCGGGTCGCGAGCGCGTCCAATACCAGGTGAAGGATGGCCTCGAACGTACGTTACCTCGGATCTCGAGGAATCGACCCCGGTAGAAACGTGTGCAACGTTTATTCCCGGGTACGCCTTCGACAGGACGACAACCCGTATTTTGACGACCCGCTGCACACGAACTGGGCTCGCCAAACGCCTGGCGCCGCCACGGCCGACAGGGTGGAACCCTGACGGGCGCCGCGGCGCAAGGCGCCCTCGTTACGCGCCCCCGACACTCTCCGAAACGCGAAAGTCGGAGGAGGAGTGGAGTACAAACAATCCGAGAAGCGCACCGGAGGCGAGAGGAAGAGATCGTATTTTGCTCCGAAATGGTACGATAGCAAGGTGGACTTTCGTATGAAATCCATGTCTTGGTAATTTTCTCTTTCTATCATCACGCAGCAGCCGATAACATGGCAGACGCAGCATCTGGAGCAGCGGCAGCCGCACCACCGGCAGCCCAGCCTTCGGGCACCGTCGCAGTAAAACCCCTGCCTTCTTCAGGAACCTCCGCGGCTTCCAAGAAGGCCAGCAAGGGCGGAGCAGCCAAGAAGGCTCGCGCAAAGCCGTCGCACCCGCCCACTTCCGAGATGGTTAACAACGCAGTCAAGGGCCTCAAGGAGCGCGGTGGCTCTTCCCTTCAAGCCATCAAGAAGTACATCGCAGCCAGCTACAAAGTGGACGCCGAGAGGCTCTCGCCTTTCATCAAGAAGTACCTCAAGGCGGCCGTCACCGCCGGAACTCTCGTCCAGACCAAGGGAAAGGGCGCCTCAGGTTCCTTCAAGCTGAGCCACAGCAAGAAGGCCGCACCCGCGGCAGCCAGCGGGACGACCAAGGCGAAAAAGGTCGTCAAGAAGACGGGAGTAAAGAAACCGAAAGCGGTCGGAGCCAAGAAGTCCTCCGAGAAGGCGTCCAGTGGCACCAAGAGGTCCGCGCCCAAGGAGCGAAGCAAGTCCGCGCCACCAGCCAAGAAGGCGAAGAAGGCGGCGGACAAGCCAAAGAAGAAGCCGGCGGCTGGGAAACCCGCCGCCAAGGCGGCAAAGTCCCCGTCGAAGGCGAAAAAGGCGGCCACCAAACCCAAGACCCCCAAGCCCAAGAAGACGCCCACCAAGGCCAAGCCCGCCGCCAAGAAACCTTCCGCCGCCCAGAAAAAGAAGTGAACCATCACTGCTTCGCCACCGGCGCACCTAGGACAGCAGACAGCGTCCAATCTCGGTCCTTTTTAGGACCATCATGTCTTCCAAAGATGCTTGCCACTCAATGCCCACGCCACTGAGCACGCCCAAAGTTAACATTTATCATGATTAATGCCATGCAAAAACAACGGTCCTATTTAAAATTGATGATGCGACATGGACGGACGAAAAAAAAAATTAAGAATAACATTCATAGAACGTGTAAAATGAACAACACGTCACGGAGTATTGTTTTCTTTTCGTTAAGCGCGTCAGGTAAGCATCGCACGAACTTTTATTTCATCTCATTTCATGCGTAGCCGTGCAAACGCACTTGCCATGCGCAAAGGAAATTTCATGTCGTCCATCATTCCAATGGATTTACATCGTCGTTAATTATTGTGCGATCGTGCTAAATTCAAACTTTTAAGTATGTACTGGTCCTGAAAAGGACCTTTGTTTTTCGGCCGAAAGTAGCTTTCTAAGCTCGCTCTCCGCGGATACGGCGGGCCAGCTGGATGTCCTTGGGCATGATGGTCACACGCTTAGCGTGGATGGCGCAGAGGTTGGTGTCCTCAAAGAGACCCACTAGGTAAGCCTCGCTGGCCTCCTGGAGAGCCATGACGGCGGAGCTCTGGAACCGAAGATCGGTCTTGAAGTCCTGGGCGATCTCACGCACCAGGCGCTGGAAGGGCAGCTTGCGGATGAGGAGCTCCGTGCTCTTCTGGTATCTCCTGATCTCACGAAGGGCCACGGTACCGGGGCGGTACCTGTGGGGCTTCTTGACGCCTCCCGTCGCCGGCGCGCTCTTGCGAGCGGCCTTGGTGGCCAGCTGCTTCCTCGGGGCCTTTCCTCCGGTGGACTTGCGGGCTGTCTGCTTCGTACGTGCCATTTCTGCGATCTGTAAAAAGCCGGGTCAACGCCGTCTTTTAAGCACTTCCGAGAATGGCGCCAGATAGTACGGGCGACGCTGATTGGTGGAGAGGTCGGGTACGTCATCGCCGCGGCGGCGACGTTTATAAATACCGGCGAAGGTGCATTTCAGGTCATCAGACAGCAGCCCTTACTACGAGCAGACTACAGAGATGACTGGACGCGGCAAGGGAGGAAAAGGCCTGGGAAAGGGAGGAGCCAAACGTCATCGCAAAGTTCTCCGCGATAACATCCAGGGCATCACCAAGCCGGCCATCCGCCGTCTCGCCCGCCGAGGTGGAGTGAAGCGTATCTCCGGACTCATCTACGAGGAGACGCGCGGTGTGCTCAAGGTGTTCCTTGAGAACGTTATTCGTGACGCCGTCACCTACACCGAACACGCCAAGAGGAAGACCGTCACAGCCATGGACGTCGTGTACGCACTCAAGAGACAGGGCCGCACTCTCTACGGGTTTGGCGGTTAGACACGACGCGACGGGATCGCCATCCGACACCCGGCGTACGTCGATAAAAAAGGTCCTTCTAAGGACCAATACAATGTTCAGAGATGGAGCTAATCCTTTGCCATAACGGAACGAAAAATTATTCGCTATAGCGTATGTGACGGCGATAAATAGTAAAGTAAGACCTGTTCGAGCGCACAGGAAAAATGGCGGTGATAATAGAGTTGAAATTGTATGAGCCTTTACCGACGTTAAAGACATTGTCAGCGAATCGGAATAAGCACGTGGCAACGGACTGGCGACAATGTATATCGCGCCGTTGCAACCGTACATGAATAAGCACGTGGCAACGGACTGGCGACAATGTGTATCGCGCCGTTGCAACCATACATGTTAACAAGAAATAACGTAGTTAAGCGGCAGATTGCAGGTGAAATTTTATGACAGACTATGAAATACATTGTAAACGAAGCAGTGTCACCTTCAATCATTCTTCGTTGCATTTCAGCACAAACGCTTTCACTTTTTATACGCTTTATTTCCCATCGTTTACCTTAGCCCAATTATAGCTCCACGTTTCATTCGCTATGCTTATTACGTTTATTGTTATTATTATTTTTTTCACATGACATTTATCGCGTACATCTCTCTAGTATGTTCTGGTCCTGAAAAGGACCTTTTATGCGCACAGCGTGATGCTTATGCCTTCTTCTCAGTCTTCTTGGGCAGGAGCACCGCCTGGATGTTCGGAAGGACACCTCCCTGAGCGATGGTAACGCCCGACAGGAGCTTATTCAACTCCTCGTCGTTGCGGATGGCCAACTGCAAGTGACGAGGGATGATTCTCGTCTTCTTGTTGTCCCTGGCAGCGTTACCGGCCAACTCGAGGACTTCCGCGGCCAGGTACTCCATGACGGCGGCCAAGTAGACTGGGGCACCGGCACCAACACGCTCGGCATAGTTCCCCTTGCGGAGCAGACGGTGGATACGACCGACCGGAAACTGAAGACCGGCCCTGCTGGAGCGGGACTTGGACTTCCCCTTCACTTTTCCTCCCTTTCCTCGTCCGGACATGGCTGAATGCTTCTTTATCTGGTAGTGCTGTCTAATCGCTGTCAGACTCCTGGGCGCATTTATATAGGCTGCCGCCGTCCTAGCGACGCCACATCATGCTTTTACGTGATTGGTCGTCGAGGAGATTCGGCTCACGGAACGGACCAGGGGTACATAAGCAGGCGACTGATGTTCGGCGAAAATACTGAAATCGACCCCGTTCGCCGAACGTGATCACCATGCCACCCAAGACGAGCGGAAAGGCTGCGAAGAAAGCGGGCAAGGCCCAGAAGAACATCTCCAAGGGAGACAAGAAGAAGAAGCGCAGGAGGAAGGAGAGCTACGCAATCTACATCTACAAAGTGCTGAAGCAGGTGCACCCCGACACCGGAATCTCCAGCAAGGCCATGAGCATCATGAACAGCTTCGTCAACGATATTTTCGAGAGAATCGCCGCCGAAGCTTCTCGCCTGGCTCACTACAACAAGCGCTCCACCATCACCAGCCGGGAGGTGCAGACCGCCGTCAGGCTCTTGCTTCCCGGTGAGCTGGCCAAGCACGCCGTCTCCGAGGGGACCAAGGCCGTCACCAAGTACACCAGCTCAAAGTAAATTCCTCGACGGGATTGCTTTGATGCATCCTAACGGCCCTTCTAAGGGCCATGAAATAATCTTCAGTTTTCAAATACCCGACTGCGATGGGCAATCGTCAATACTCGGCCGCAAAGGACGTACATAAATAAACGTAAAAACCTGGGAAATTAGAGTCCCACGCTTTCCTCCGATTCACCAACTACTTACCTGGTGTGCACGCGCGCGGTTCACGAAAAAATAGAGTAAATGTAAAGGAGAAACTTATGACAATAAAAGATGGACGAATTTCTTACCTCCTATTCAAATATATTTTCTACTGCTATGCGTCTGCATTTGATGAAAATGACCGTCGAGATATTAAGGAAAAAATATTATATTCCCATGATTACTTCCCTTTCACCCAGTACTTTTCAAACCACTGACCTGCTATGCTCGTTTCTCAGACGTAAGCCTTGACTTACATGTCTCCCTCCGTCAAAAATAATATGGATTCACGGCGTCCGTCTCCCTCCGAAACTGGTACGCTTGTGGTCACGTTGCTCCTGCTTCACTTCCAGGGGCAGTAAATGACAGGTCCCCACATGCCCTTCCCACGCGGCCGTTTTTCCGCGAAGGCTAATTCCGCTTAACCTCCCGTCCCATCCGCTACGTCGTAAAACTCCTCGGGGGTTCAACGCGAGGAGGCAGGTAATGCGACCCGTCCTCGCCCCAAGTTTCTACGTTAACCAGAAAAGGGCTGTCGCAATGACCCACGTGGCATTCCGCACGAGGAAGAAATTTCTGTGGAAACCTCGCAAGCATAGAACGCAGCTGGGCAACAGCGTTCCTTGTACATTCACCAAGTCGTGACGAGCAGGCGTCGCAATAAACAAAATGGCGGGCAGTGAGCGCTTCCGTGGATTTTCCATTGTGCTAATTCTATCCAATCAATCAATTCCCAGAAACTATTTCTACGGAATGCATCGTCGTTAACAGCATATGGAATCAGCATCATTCGCACAAATAACAATTTATGTAATGGGCATCGGGTTTCCTTCTTGGAAAATCGCCATCTCGCTGAAACAATGTTGATAAACCTCCTCTGAACGAATCCCCCAAGTATTTTAAAGTCGATTGAGTGATTTTTCATCCTTTTCCGCAATTTTTTTTTTGCGATACTGCAACGATTTATCAGCAATTGATTACAAATGCATCGAGACAGACGTGACAAGTAGACCAGTTCTTTGATCACCATGCCTCCAAATGACCGATTCTTGTTATAGTTTTGAACCGGGGTCCCTTCCGCGGGACACGACTCATTCCCCTTCTTTTGAACGAAATTAACCTTTCCAGAAATCTTTACTTGTCTTGTCACGCCACAGAACAGAAAATGTTTCTCTAGGCAAAAGTTAAATGGTCCCAGTCCCAACTTACCCGCTAATTTTATTACGTTGATACACAAGGGATGGAAGGACATACGTTAATGTTGTTTATTTCTTTGCGGGATTAGGGAAATGAAATCTAGGGAAAAGAGGTCGAAGTTTGACGTGAAAGAGAAATCTTTAAAATTAGCGGCCGGTATAATCATTTATGAGATGATTGCATAACGTTTTCATTAAGGCGACTCTTCCTACAAGTGCATTTCTGACGAAAAAGGTTGCCGCATGTGCCTACCTGTCCGTCCTTTTAGCATTTCAACTTTCTGCAAATTTGGTGAAAATCTTTACCGCATTAGCCCCATTGAAGAATCCACCCCGGCCGCATTTTGACACTAGGTACACGAGATCGTCACTTCACCGTATTCGACAACCGATTTCCCGCAGTGGCGTTAACCGAAGGACGCTCGGCTTTGAGGACAATAGTGATTCGTGAAGCGATATTTAATCAGATTCATCTAGTAACAGTGGCCGGGAATGGAATGGAATAACGTCCTTGCCTAGGCAACTTAGTAACATACAACTTAACTACGGACGGGAGAAAATGCCGACGAGCCGTGAAGCGGTGTAAATTTCATAACGATCGTGTGATTTTAAGACTCATGATATACACCATGACGATTAATTACCTTAGCAGTTGTGGTGATGCTTAATCACCGGGATATCATGTAATGTCATACCAGTCACAGCGAGGCGTTAATACTTAACATTGAACTTTGTCAAATTTGTGTAGTTGAAATCACCCTTATGACATCTGTTAATAAATTCATCCACACAGAGTACCAAATTAGTAAAATATCTCGGGTACGCAGCGATATGTAAACGGAGACAGTTTTTTTTTCAAAATCTCGGAATGGATGACAAACGTCCTCCATTAGCGAACATTTATGACAGTCATCACCTACCTCCTGCCGTGATAATGTCAAATTTTGCAATGCAACTACTGGTAATAAGAATGATTAAATTCGAGTCAACTAGTGTTACTTTCGAATAACGTTCCCCCATTGACACAACTGTCATTTACATATGAACACTAGAAACTAACACACACGAACGTGCACATAGACCTACGCAACCTTCAGTCGTCTACTTCATCGTGAGTGGATTGAATCCTCTTAACTCCTGATTGACTTTCGCTTCACATTGCAATGATCCCAGATTGGCCGGGGAAAAGACGACTATTTGTTTTCCTGTTCACTGGAATGCTTATTTCGTATCTTTTATGGTGATGTGCTAGGTACCAGACAGCTTAAAATTGTTAATCATCGTTCTTTTATTACTCGTGACGATAAAGTTGCTTCCGCATCGCTAAGAACCTCAAGGAATCAACAATGAACGGGGATGAAATATTTGATGGGTCCACATGTATTGATTAAGTAATGCAGAACGAAGTAGATACTGAGTAATTGAATTAACACAGGGGCTTCTTCGAGACAGAACCGAGAAATGATGTTCCGTGAACTGTCGACGGTGATAGAGTTCCACGAAAGAGAGGTCGTAGAGGAATGAACGGTTCCGGCTGTTAATGCCGCCCCTAGTCCCCCCAACCCCGCAAGCACTGGAAACCAGCCTGGATCCCTGATTACGATCCCAGGAAAAATCGTGTTCAAGTCTTTCCTACGCCAGATAGTATAATCTGTCATCACTATTGAACGCCGCATCACGCCCCGACGGCTTTTTCCCACGTTTTTTTTATTTATTCACAGGAATGTTTTCCAGGTAAGGGCTATTCACTCTACCTTATCCGTCAATCACTATCCCGACCCTCGAAAGTTATAAGGAAAAGTCGACCATTGCTCTAATGAAAGATATTATTCCAACGGCATGGAGGTAAAAAACAAGATCCATATGCTTGACACACATTATGTCGATTGGAAACAAGTGGAAACGATGTGAAATTAGGTTGGAAGCAACTGAAAAATATTGTGACACGAATACAAGCCGTCATAGCTCCGCAACTACGACGAAAGGGATGTGGATATTATTGAGTTAAACGCATCTGTCCTATTTGCTTATGGCGATTCCCATCGTAATGATCGCGCATACAATCCCGCGATGCGCCCTATTTTCGCCGTTTCCGTGAATAAGACGTACGGCGGGGGATGTGTACCGAGCGAAATTGCCGACACGAATTACGTACGCTTACGAGAGCCTGGTTTTCAAGGAGTCGCTTTCACGTTGACTACGTCCCCGAGGTATCCCATCACACAGGGTCATTTAACGTGACATACAGCGTGTGTGTGGGAGGGATTTTTTTTTTTAAGGTCGTAGGGGTGTATTCCGTAACTTGACGGCACCGTGGAGAAAAGCACATCCAACGCATCGCACAGATAAGGAAGGTTAATAAAAGAAATGTACGCGATAACAAGTCGACGGCAGACGACTCTCCTCTTCGAAAGACGTGCAAGGAAACTAGGGTAGACATCCGCGGAAACGTGGATGTGGCGCCGTTTCAACGACAATAAGAGTTTTCCCGTGATGAAGTATCATTTCGTTTCCGATGACATGCCGGTTGCTACAAATTCATCATCCCGCAACGAGGTACCGACGTCCGAAGCCGTTGGAGACGGAGCAAACTCGTCACGGCCGGGTCGCCACTGCGCGCCCTCGGCTACTACATTGTTTTTCCCGCCCGCTCACGGGGCTAAAGCATAATTCGGCGCCATCCTCGACTTTGTTGTACGTGAACTTTGACGTCCCATTCGCGTGCGTACAGTTCATTTCTTTTTCCCCTTCGGCCACCCCATGCAACCATTTCGAAGCCCACGCGGACGCGTCGTAAGGCGTGCGCTTAACGGGTGACTCCGTCTCCATTTGCGACTCGATAATCCTTTCCCACGGGCGCGGGAGGTGGGTGCGTCGCGACGCCCCCGAGTCGTCGAAAAATGCATAAACGTCCGCTTACGGGACAGGCACCGGGGAGGAACAGGAGGAAGGTTTGACAGGCGCCGAGTCAGGGGGAAGGCGTCCGAAGGGACCGTCTTCTCGGGGCCGCTTTCCGCGGCCGGCGCGCGGCCCACCGGGTCGCGAGCGCGTCCAATACCAGGTGAAGGATGGCCTCGAACGTACGTTACCTCGGATCTCGAGGAATCGACCCCGGTAGAAACGTGTGCAACGTTTATTCCCGGGTACGCCTTCGACAGGACGACAACCCGTATTTTGACGACCCGCTGCACACGAACTGGGCTCGCCAAACGCCTGGCGCCGCCACGGCCGACAGGGTGGAACCCTGACGGGCGCCGCGGCGCAAGGCGCCCTCGTTACGCGCCCCCGACACTCTCCGAAACGCGAAAGTCGGAGGAGGAGTGGAGTACAAACAATCCGAGAAGCGCACCGGAGGCGAGAGGAAGAGATCGTATTTTGCTCCGAAATGGTACGATAGCAAGGTGGACTTTCGTATGAAATCCATGTCTTGGTAATTTTCTCTTTCTATCATCACGCAGCAGCCGATAACATGGCAGACGCAGCATCTGGAGCAGCGGCAGCCGCACCACCGGCAGCCCAGCCTTCGGGCACCGTCGCAGTAAAACCCCTGCCTTCTTCAGGAACCTCCGCGGCTTCCAAGAAGGCCAGCAAGGGCGGAGCAGCCAAGAAGGCTCGCGCAAAGCCGTCGCACCCGCCCACTTCCGAGATGGTTAACAACGCAGTCAAGGGCCTCAAGGAGCGCGGTGGCTCTTCCCTTCAAGCCATCAAGAAGTACATCGCAGCCAGCTACAAAGTGGACGCCGAGAGGCTCTCGCCTTTCATCAAGAAGTACCTCAAGGCGGCCGTCACCGCCGGAACTCTCGTCCAGACCAAGGGAAAGGGCGCCTCAGGTTCCTTCAAGCTGAGCCACAGCAAGAAGGCCGCACCCGCGGCAGCCAGCGGGACGACCAAGGCGAAAAAGGTCGTCAAGAAGACGGGAGTAAAGAAACCGAAAGCGGTCGGAGCCAAGAAGTCCTCCGAGAAGGCGTCCAGTGGCACCAAGAGGTCCGCGCCCAAGGAGCGAAGCAAGTCCGCGCCACCAGCCAAGAAGGCGAAGAAGGCGGCGGACAAGCCAAAGAAGAAGCCGGCGGCTGGGAAACCCGCCGCCAAGGCGGCAAAGTCCCCGTCGAAGGCGAAAAAGGCGGCCACCAAACCCAAGACCCCCAAGCCCAAGAAGACGCCCACCAAGGCCAAGCCCGCCGCCAAGAAACCTTCCGCCGCCCAGAAAAAGAAGTGAACCATCACTGCTTCGCCACCGGCGCACCTAGGACAGCAGACAGCGTCCAATCTCGGTCCTTTTTAGGACCATCATGTCTTCCAAAGATGCTTGCCACTCAATGCCCACGCCACTGAGCACGCCCAAAGTTAACATTTATCATGATTAATGCCATGCAAAAACAACGGTCCTATTTAAAATTGATGATGCGACATGGACGGACGAAAAAAAAAATTAAGAATAACATTCATAGAACGTGTAAAATGAACAACACGTCACGGAGTATTGTTTTCTTTTCGTTAAGCGCGTCAGGTAAGCATCGCACGAACTTTTATTTCATCTCATTTCATGCGTAGCCGTGCAAACGCACTTGCCATGCGCAAAGGAAATTTCATGTCGTCCATCATTCCAATGGATTTACATCGTCGTTAATTATTGTGCGATCGTGCTAAATTCAAACTTTTAAGTATGTACTGGTCCTGAAAAGGACCTTTGTTTTTCGGCCGAAAGTAGCTTTCTAAGCTCGCTCTCCGCGGATACGGCGGGCCAGCTGGATGTCCTTGGGCATGATGGTCACACGCTTAGCGTGGATGGCGCAGAGGTTGGTGTCCTCAAAGAGACCCACTAGGTAAGCCTCGCTGGCCTCCTGGAGAGCCATGACGGCGGAGCTCTGGAACCGAAGATCGGTCTTGAAGTCCTGGGCGATCTCACGCACCAGGCGCTGGAAGGGCAGCTTGCGGATGAGGAGCTCCGTGCTCTTCTGGTATCTCCTGATCTCACGAAGGGCCACGGTACCGGGGCGGTACCTGTGGGGCTTCTTGACGCCTCCCGTCGCCGGCGCGCTCTTGCGAGCGGCCTTGGTGGCCAGCTGCTTCCTCGGGGCCTTTCCTCCGGTGGACTTGCGGGCTGTCTGCTTCGTACGTGCCATTTCTGCGATCTGTAAAAAGCCGGGTCAACGCCGTCTTTTAAGCACTTCCGAGAATGGCGCCAGATAGTACGGGCGACGCTGATTGGTGGAGAGGTCGGGTACGTCATCGCCGCGGCGGCGACGTTTATAAATACCGGCGAAGGTGCATTTCAGGTCATCAGACAGCAGCCCTTACTACGAGCAGACTACAGAGATGACTGGACGCGGCAAGGGAGGAAAAGGCCTGGGAAAGGGAGGAGCCAAACGTCATCGCAAAGTTCTCCGCGATAACATCCAGGGCATCACCAAGCCGGCCATCCGCCGTCTCGCCCGCCGAGGTGGAGTGAAGCGTATCTCCGGACTCATCTACGAGGAGACGCGCGGTGTGCTCAAGGTGTTCCTTGAGAACGTTATTCGTGACGCCGTCACCTACACCGAACACGCCAAGAGGAAGACCGTCACAGCCATGGACGTCGTGTACGCACTCAAGAGACAGGGCCGCACTCTCTACGGGTTTGGCGGTTAGACACGACGCGACGGGATCGCCATCCGACACCCGGCGTACGTCGATAAAAAAGGTCCTTCTAAGGACCAATACAATGTTCAGAGATGGAGCTAAT
>NW_027286312.1:0-30674 GCF_022747635.1 Hetaerina americana
AGTAAAAGAGCCCAAATTTCAAAAAAATATTGCGAAAAACCACAATCTTCCATTATAGAGTGAATGTTTTAGGTGTATAGAAGGCATTTTTTTAATTTTAGAAATTTTAATTTTTCACATTTTTCCGTGATAAGTGCCAATACCCCTCCTTTGGGTTCTAGGTGAAATTCTCACTCGACACAAATCAAACAAAAATGTTTCCATGGTGTGTATTGTTGTTCATTTTCATCAAATAAAAAAATAAAACCCAGAATAAATCATTAAAGACAAGAAAATGAGCATAAAAGATGCCTCAGCGCAAATGTTAATGTTAGTAAAAGAGCCCAAATTTCAAAAAATATTGCTAAAAACAACAATCTTCCATTAAAGAGTGAATGTTTGAGGCGTATAGAAGGCATTTATTTCATTTTTAGAAATGTTAATTTTTCACATTTTTCCACGAAAAGTGCCAATACCCCCCCCTTTGGGTTCTAGGTGAAATTCTCACTCGAAACAAATAAAACAAAAATGTTTCCATGGTGCGTATTGTTGTTCATTTTCATCAAATAAACAAAATAAAACCCAGAATAAATCATTAAAGGCAAGAAATTAGCCTAAAAGATGCCTCAGCGCAAACGTTAATGTTAGTAAAAGAGCCCAAATTTCAAAAAATATTGCGAAAAACAACAATCTTCCATCATAGAGTGAATGTTTGAGGTGTATAGAAGGCATTTATTTCATTTTTAGAATTTTAATTTTTCACATTTTTCCATGAAAAGTGCCAATCTTCTCACTCAACACAAATCAAACAAAATGTTTCCATGGTGTGTATTGTTGTTCATTTTCATCAAATAAACAAAATAAAAACCCAGAATAAATCATTAAAGACAAGAAATGAGCCTAAAAGATGCCTCAGCGCAAATGTTAATGTTAGTAAAAGAGCCCAAATTTCAAAAAATATTGCGAAAAAACAACAATCTTCCATTATAGAGTGAATGTTTTAGGTGTAAAGAAGGCATTTATTTCATTTTTAGAAATTTTAATTTTCACATTTTTCATGAAAAGTGCCAATACCCCCCCTTTGGGTTCTAGGTGAAATTCTCACTCGACACAAATCGACAAAAATGTTTCCATGGTGTGTATTGTTGTTCATTTTCATCAAATAAACAAAATAAAACCCAGAATAAATCATTAAAGACAAGAAATGAGCATAAAAGATGCTTCAGCGCAAATGTTAATGTTAGTAAAAGAGCCCAAATTTCAAAAAATATTGCGAAAAACAACAATCTTCCATTATAGAGTGAATGTTTGAGGTGTATAGAAGGCATTTATTTCATTTTTAGAATTTTAATTTTTCACATTTTTCCACGAAAAAGGCCAATACCCCCCCCTTTGGGTTCTAGGTGAAATTCTCACTCGACACAAATCAAACAAAAATGTTTCCATGGTGTGTATTGTTGTTCATTTTCATCAAATAAACAAAATAAAACCCAGAATAAATCATTAAAGACAAGAAATGAGCCTAAAAGATGCCTCAGCGCAAATGTTAATGTTAGTAAAAGAGCCCAAATTTCAAAAAATATTGCGAAAAACAACAATCTTCCATTATAGAGAGAATGTTTGAGGTGTATAGAAGGCATTTATTTCATTTTAGAAATTTTAATTTTTCACATTTTTCCACGAAAAAGGCCAATACCCCCCCCTTTGGGTTCTAGGTGAAATTCTCACTCAACACAAATCAAACAAAAATGTTTCCATGGTGTGTATTGTTGTTCATTTTCATCAAATAAACAAAATAAATCCAGAATAAATCATTAAAGACAAGAAATGAGCATAAAAGATGCCTCAGCGCAAATGTTAATGTTAGTAAAAGAGCCCAAATTTCAAAAAAATATTGCGAAAAACCACAATCTTCCATTATAGAGTGAATGTTAAGGTGTATAGAAGGCATTTTTTTAATTTTTAGAAATTTTAATTTTTCACATTTTTCCGTGAAAAGTGCCAATACCCCCCCCCTTTGGGTTCTAGGTGAAATTCTCACTCGACACAAATCAAACAAAAATGTTTCCATGGTGTGTATTGTTTGTTCATTTTCATCAAATAAACAAAATAAAACCCAGAATAAATCATTAAAGGCAAGAAATGAGCCTAAAAGATGCCTCAGCGCAAAGTTAATGTTAGTAAAAGAGCCAAATTTCAAAAAATATTGCGAAAAACAACAATCTTCCATCATAGAGTGAATGTTTGAGGTGTATAGAAGGCATTTATTTCATTTCTAGAAATTTTAATTTTTCACATTTTTCCACGAAAAAGGCCAATACCCCCCCTTTGGGTTCTAGGTGAAATTCTCACTCGACACAAATCAAACAAAAATGTTTCCATGGTGTGTATTGTTGTTCATTTTCATCAAATAAACAAAATAAAACCCAGAATAAATCATTAAAGACAAGAAATGAGGATAAAAGATGCCTCAGCGCAGGTGTTAATGTTAGTAAAAGAGCCCAAATTTCAAAAATATTGCGAAAAACAAGAATCTTCCATTATAGAGTGAATGTTTGAGGTGTATAGAAGGCATTTATTTCATTTTTAGAAATTTTAATTTTTCACATTTTTCCACGAAAAAGGCCAATACCCCCCCCCTTTGGGTTCTAGGTGAAATTCTCACTCAGCACAAATCAAACAAAAATGTTTCCATGGTGTGTATTGTTGTTCATTTTCATCAAATAAACAAAATAAAACCCAGAATAAATCATTAAAGACAAGAAATGAGCATAAAAGATGCCTCAGCGCAAATGTTAATGTTAGTAAAAGAGCCCAAATTTCAAAAAAATATTGCGAAAAACCACAATCTTCCATTATAGAGTGAATGTTTTAGGTGTATAGAAGGCATTTTTTTAATTTTTAGAAATTTTAATTTTTCACATTTTTCCGTGATAAGTGCCAATACCCCTCCCTTTGGGTTCTAGGTGAAATTCTCACTCGACACAAATCAAACAAAAATGTTTCCATGGTGGTATTGTTGTTCATTTTCATCAAATAAAAAAAAATAAAACCCAGAATAAATCATTAAAGACAAGAAATGAGCATAAAAGATGCCTCAGCGCAAATGTTAATGTTAGTAAAAGAGCCCAAATTTCAAAAAATATTGCTAAAAACAACAATCTTCCATTAAAGAGTGAATGTTTGAGGCGTATAGAAGGCATTTATTTCATTTTTAGAAATGTTAATTTTTCACATTTTTCCACGAAAAGTGCCAATACCCCCCCCTTTGGGTTCTAGGTGAAATTCTCACTCGACACAAATAAAACAAAAATGTTTCCATGGTGCGTATTGTTGTTCATTTTCATCAAATAAACAAAATAAAACCCAGAATAAATCATTAAAGACAAGAAATGAGCCTAAAAGATGCCTCAGCGCAAATGTTAATGTTAGTAAAAGAGCCCAAATTTCAAAAAATATTGCGAAAAACAACAATCTTCCATTATAGAGTGAATGTTTTAGGTGTAAAGAAGGCATTTATTTCATTTTTAGAAATTTTAATTTTTCACATTTTTCCATGAAAAGTGCCAATACCCCCCCTTTGGGTTCTAGGTGAAATTCTCACTCGACACAAATCGAACAAAAATGTTTCCATGGTGTGTATTGTTGTTCATTTTCATCAAATAAACAAAATAAAACCCAGAATAAATCATTAAAGACAAGAAATGAGCATAAAAGATGCTTCAGCGCAAATGTTAATGTTAGTAAAAGAGCCCAAATTTCAAAAAATATTGCGAAAAACAACAATCTTCCATTATAGAGTGAATGTTTGAGGTGTATAGAAGGCATTTATTTCATTTTTAGAAATTTTAATTTTTCACATTTTTCCACGAAAAAGGCCAATACCCCCCCTTTGGGTTCTAGGTGAAATTCTCACTCAACACAAATCAAACAAAAATGCTTCCATGGTGTGTATTGTTGTTCATTTTCATCAAATAAACAAAATAAAACCCAGAATAAATCATTAAAGACAAGAAATGAGCATAAAAGATGCCTCAGCGCAAGTGTTAATGTTAGTAAAAGAGCCCAAATTTCAAAAAAATATTGCGAAAAACCACAATCTTCCATTATAGAGTGAATGTTTTAGGTGTATAGAAGGCATTTTTTTAATTTTTAGAAATTTTAATTTTTCACATTTTTCCGTGAAAAGTGCCAATACCCCCCCTTTGGGTTCTAGGTGAAATTCTCACTCGACAGAAATCAAACAAAAATGTTTCCATGGTGTGTATTGGATTTCATTTTCATCAAATAAACAAAATAAAACCCAGAATAAATCATTAAAGGCAAGAAATGAGCCTAAAAGATGCCTCAGCGCAAAAGTTAATGTTAGTAAAAGAGCCCAAATTTCAAAAAATATTGCGAAAAACAACAATCTTCCATCATAGAGTGAATGTTTGAGGTGTATAGAAGGCATTTATTTCATTTCTAGAAATTTTAATTTTTCACATTTTTCCACGAAAAAGGCCAATACCCCCCCCTTTGGGTTCTAGGTGAAATTCTCACTCGACACAAATCAAACAAAAATGTTTCCATGGTGTGTATTGTTGTTCATTTTCATCAAATAAACAAAATAAAACCCAGAATAAATCATTAAAGACAAGAAATGAGGATAAAAGATGCCTCAGCGCAGGTGTTAATGTTAGTAAAAGAGCCCAAATTTCAAAAAATATTGCGAAAAACAAGAATCTTCCATTATAGAGTGAATGTTTGAGGTGTATAGAAGGCATTTATTTCATTTTTAGAAATTTTAATTTTTCACATTTTTCCACGAAAAAGGCCAATACCCCCCCCTTTGGGTTCTAGGTGAAATTCTCACTCAGCACAAATCAAACAAAAATGTTTCCATGGTGTGTATTGTTGTTCATTTTCATCAAATAAACAAAATAAAACCCAGAATAAATCATTAAAGACAAGAAATGAGCATAAAAGATGCCTCAGCGCAAATGTTAATGTTAGTAAAAGAGCCCAAATTTCAAAAAAATATTGCGAAAAACCACAATCTTCCATTATAGAGTGAATGTTTTAGGTGTATAGAAGGCATTTTTTTAATTTTTAGAAATTTTAATTTTTCACATTTTTCCGTGATAAGTGCCAATACCCCTCCCTTTGGGTTCTAGGTGAAATTCTCACTCGACACAAATCAAACAAAAATGTTTCCATGGTGTGTATTGTTGTTCATTTTCATCAAATAAAAAAAATAAAACCCAGAATAAATCATTAAAGACAAGAAATGAGCATAAAAGATGCCTCAGCGCAAATGTTAATGTTAGTAAAAGAGCCCAAATTTCAAAAAATATTGCTAAAAACAACAATCTTCCATTAAAGAGTGAATGTTTGAGGCGTATAGAAGGCATTTATTTCATTTTTAGAAATGTTAATTTTTCACATTTTTCCACGAAAAGTGCCAATACCCCCCCCTTTGGGTTCTAGGTGAAATTCTCACTCGAAACAAATAAAACAAAAATGTTTCCATGGTGCGTATTGTTGTTCATTTTCATCAAATAAACAAAATAAAACCCAGAATAAATCATTAAAGGCAAGAAATGAGCCTAAAAGATGCCTCAGCGCAAACGTTAATGTTAGTAAAAGAGCCCAAATTTCAAAAAATATTGCGAAAAACAACAATCTTCCATCATAGAGTGAATGTTTGAGGTGTATAGAAGGCATTTATTTCATTTTTAGAAATTTTAATTTTTCACATTTTTCCATGAAAAGTGCCAATCTTCTCACTCAACACAAATCAAACAAAAATGTTTCCATGGTGTGTATTGTTGTTCATTTTCATCAAATAAACAAAATAAAACCCAGAATAAATCATTAAAGACAAGAAATGAGCCTAAAAGATGCCTCAGCGCAAATGTTAATGTTAGTAAAAGAGCCCAAATTTCAAAAAATATTGCGAAAAACAACAATCTTCCATTATAGAGTGAATGTTTTAGGTGTAAAGAAGGCATTTATTTCATTTTTAGAAATTTTAATTTTTCACATTTTTCCATGAAAAGTGCCAATACCCCCCCTTTGGGTTCTAGGTGAAATTCTCACTCGACACAAATCGAACAAAAATGTTTCCATGGTGTGTATTGTTGTTCATTTTCATCAAATAAACAAAATAAAACCCAGAATAAATCATTAAAGACAAGAAATGAGCATAAAAGATGCTTCAGCGCAAATGTTAATGTTAGTAAAAGAGCCCAAATTTCAAAAAATATTGCGAAAAACAACAATCTTTCATTATAGAGTGAATGTTTGAGGTGTATAGAAGGCATTTATTTCATTTCTAGAAATTTTAATTTTTCACATTTTTCCACGAAAAAGGCCAATACCCCCCCCTTTGGGTTCTAGGTGAAATTCTCACTCGACACAAATCAAACAAAAATGTTTCCATGGTGTGTATTGTTGTTCATTTTCATCAAATAAACAAAATAAAACCCAGAATAAATCATTAAAGACAAGAAATGAGGATAAAAGATGCCTCAGCGCAGGTGTTAATGTTAGTAAAAGAGCCCAAATTTCAAAAAAATATTGCGAAAAACAAGAATCTTCCATTATAGAGTGAATGTTTGAGGTGTATAGAAGGCATTTATTTCATTTTTAGAAATTTTAATTTTTCACATTTTTCCACGAAAAAGGCCAATACCCCCCCCTTTGGGTTCTAGGTGAAATTCTCACTCAGCACAAATCAAACAAAAATGTTTCCATGGTGTGTATTGTTGTTCATTTTCATCAAATAAACAAAATAAAACCCAGAATAAATCATTAAAGACAAGAAATGAGCATAAAAGATGCCTCAGCGCAAATGTTAATGTTAGTAAAAGAGCCCAAATTTCAAAAAAATATTGCGAAAAACCACAATCTTCCATTATAGAGTGAATGTTTTAGGTGTATAGAAGGCATTTTTTTAATTTTTAGAAATTTTAATTTTTCACATTTTTCCGTGATAAGTGCCAATACCCCTCCCTTTGGGTTCTAGGTGAAATTCTCACTCGACACAAATCAAACAAAAATGTTTCCATGGTGTGTATTGTTGTTCATTTTCATCAAATAAAAAAAATAAAACCCAGAATAAATCATTAAAGACAAGAAATGAGCATAAAAGATGCCTCAGCGCAAATGTTAATGTTAGTAAAAGAGCCCAAATTTCAAAAAATATTGCTAAAAACAACAATCTTCCATTAAAGAGTGAATGTTTGAGGCGTATAGAAGGCATTTATTTCATTTTTAGAAATGTTAATTTTTCACATTTTTCCACGAAAAGTGCCAATACCCCCCCCCTTTGGGTTCTAGGTGAAATTCTCACTCGAAACAAATAAAACAAAAATGTTTCCATGGTGCGTATTGTTGTTCATTTTCATCAAATAAACAAAATAAAACCCAGAATAAATCATTAAAGGCAAGAAATGAGCCTAAAAGATGCCTCAGCGCAAACGTTAATGTTAGTAAAAGAGCCCAAATTTCAAAAAATATTGCGAAAAACAACAATCTTCCATCATAGAGTGAATGTTTGAGGTGTATAGAAGGCATTTATTTCATTTTTAGAAATTTTAATTTTTCACATTTTTCCATGAAAAGTGCCAATCTTCTCACTCAACACAAATCAAACAAAAATGTTTCCATGGTGTGTATTGTTGTTCATTTTCATCAAATAAACAAAATAAAACCCAGAATAAATCATTAAAGACAAGAAATGAGCCTAAAAGATGCCTCAGCGCAAATGTTAATGTTAGTAAAAGAGCCCAAATTTCAAAAAATATTGCGAAAAACAACAATCTTCCATTATAGAGTGAATGTTTTAGGTGTAAAGAAGGCATTTATTTCATTTTTAGAAATTTTAATTTTTCACATTTTTCCATGAAAAGTGCCAATACCCCCCCTTTGGGTTCTAGGTGAAATTCTCACTCGACACAAATCGAACAAAAATGTTTCCATGGTGTGTATTGTTGTTCATTTTCATCAAATAAACAAAATAAAACCCAGAATAAATCATTAAAGACAAGAAATGAGCATAAAAGATGCTTCAGCGCAAATGTTAATGTTAGTAAAAGAGCCCAAATTTCAAAAAATATTGCGAAAAACAACAATCTTCCATTATAGAGTGAATGTTTGAGGTGTATAGAAGGCATTTATTTCATTTTTAGAAATTTTAATTTTTCACATTTTTCCACGAAAAAGGCCAATACCCCCCCCTTTGGGTTCTAGGTGAAATTCTCACTCGACACAAATCAAACAAAAATGTTTCCATGGTGTGTATTGTTGTTCATTTTCATCAAATAAACAAAATAAAACCCAGAATAAATCATTAAAGACAAGAAATGAGCCTAAAAGATGCCTCAGCGCAAATGTTAATGTTAGTAAAAGAGCCCAAATTTCAAAAAATATTGCGAAAAACAACAATCTTCCATTATAGAGAGAATGTTTGAGGTGTATAGAAGGCATTTATTTCATTTTTAGAAATTTTAATTTTTCACATTTTTCCACGAAAAAGGCCAATACCCCCCCCTTTGGGTTCTAGGTGAAATTCTCACTCAACACAAATCAAACAAAAATGTTTCCATGGTGTGTATTGTTGTTCATTTTCATCAAATAAACAAAATAAATCCAGAATAAATCATTAAAGACAAGAAATGAGCATAAAAGATGCCTCAGCGCAAATGTTAATGTTAGTAAAAGAGCCCAAATTTCAAAAAAATATTGCGAAAAACCACAATCTTCCATTATAGAGTGAATGTTAAGGTGTATAGAAGGCATTTTTTTAATTTTTAGAAATTTTAATTTTTCACATTTTTCCGTGAAAAGTGCCAATACCCCCCCCTTTGGGTTCTAGGTGAAATTCTCACTCGACACAAATCAAACAAAAATGTTTCCATGGTGTGTATTGTTGTTCATTTTCATCAAATAAACAAAATAAAACCCAGAATAAATCATTAAAGGCAAGAAATGAGCCTAAAAGATGCCTCAGCGCAAAAGTTAATGTTAGTAAAAGAGCCCAAATTTCAAAAAATATTGCGAAAAACAACAATCTTCCATCATAGAGTGAATGTTTGAGGTGTATAGAAGGCATTTATTTCATTTCTAGAAATTTTAATTTTTCACATTTTTCCACGAAAAAGGCCAATACCCCCCCTTTGGGTTCTAGGTGAAATTCTCACTCGACACAAATCAAACAAAAATGTTTCCATGGTGTGTATTGTTGTTCATTTTCATCAAATAAACAAAATAAAACCCAGAATAAATCATTAAAGACAAGAAATGAGGATAAAAGATGCCTCAGCGCAGGTGTTAATGTTAGTAAAAGAGCCCAAATTTCAAAAAATATTGCGAAAAACAAGAATCTTCCATTATAGAGTGAATGTTTGAGGTGTATAGAAGGCATTTATTTCATTTTTAGAAATTTTAATTTTTCACATTTTTCCACGAAAAAGGCCAATACCCCCCCCTTTGGGTTCTAGGTGAAATTCTCACTCAGCACAAATCAAACAAAAATGTTTCCATGGTGTGTATTGTTGTTCATTTTCATCAAATAAACAAAATAAAACCCAGAATAAATCATTAAAGACAAGAAATGAGCATAAAAGATGCCTCAGCGCAAATGTTAATGTTAGTAAAAGAGCCCAAATTTCAAAAAAATATTGCGAAAAACCACAATCTTCCATTATAGAGTGAATGTTTTAGGTGTATAGAAGGCATTTTTTTAATTTTTAGAAATTTTAATTTTTCACATTTTTCCGTGATAAGTGCCAATACCCCTCCCTTTGGGTTCTAGGTGAAATTCTCACTCGACACAAATCAAACAAAAATGTTTCCATGGTGTGTATTGTTGTTCATTTTCATCAAATAAAAAAAATAAAACCCAGAATAAATCATTAAAGACAAGAAATGAGCATAAAAGATGCCTCAGCGCAAATGTTAATGTTAGTAAAAGAGCCCAAATTTCAAAAAATATTGCTAAAAACAACAATCTTCCATTAAAGAGTGAATGTTTGAGGCGTATAGAAGGCATTTATTTCATTTTTAGAAATGTTAATTTTTCACATTTTTCCACGAAAAGTGCCAATACCCCCCCCTTTGGGTTCTAGGTGAAATTCTCACTCGACACAAATAAAACAAAAATGTTTCCATGGTGTGTATTGTTGTTCATTTTCATCAAATAAACAAAATAAAACCCAGAATAAATCATTAAAGACAAGAAATGAGCCTAAAAGATGCCTCAGCGCAAATGTTAATGTTAGTAAAAGAGCCCAAATTTCAAAAAATATTGCGAAAAACAACAATCTTCCATTATAGAGAGAATGTTTGAGGTGTATAGAAGGCATTTATTTCATTTTTAGAAATTTTAATTTTTCACATTTTTCCACGAAAAAGGCCAATACCCCCCCCTTTGGGTTCTAGGTGAAATTCTCACTCAACACAAATCAAACAAAAATGTTTCCATGGTGTGTATTGTTGTTCATTTTCATCAAATAAACAAAATAAATCCAGAATAAATCATTAAAGACAAGAAATGAGCATAAAAGATGCCTCAGCGCAAATGTTAATGTTAGTAAAAGAGCCCAAATTTCAAAAAAATATTGCGAAAAACCACAATCTTCCATTATAGAGTGAATGTTAAGGTGTATAGAAGGCATTTTTTTAATTTTTAGAAATTTTAATTTTTCACATTTTTCCGTGAAAAGTGCCAATACCCCCCCCTTTGGGTTCTAGGTGAAATTCTCACTCGACACAAATCAAACAAAAATGTTTCCATGGTGTGTATTGTTGTTCATTTTCATCAAATAAACAAAATAAAACCCAGAATAAATCATTAAAGGCAAGAAATGAGCCTAAAAGATGCCTCAGCGCAAAAGTTAATGTTAGTAAAAGAGCCCAAATTTCAAAAAATATTGCGAAAAACAACAATCTTCCATCATAGAGTGAATGTTTGAGGTGTATAGAAGGCATTTATTTCATTTCTAGAAATTTTAATTTTTCACATTTTTCCACGAAAAAGGCCAATACCCCCCCTTTGGGTTCTAGGTGAAATTCTCACTCGACACAAATCAAACAAAAATGTTTCCATGGTGTGTATTGTTGTTCATTTTCATCAAATAAACAAAAAAAACCCAGAATAAATCATTAAAGACAAGAAATGAGGATAAAAGATGCCTCAGCGCAGGTGTTAATGTTAGTAAAAGAGCCCAAATTTCAAAAAATATTGCGAAAAAACAAGAATCTTCCATTATAGAGTGAATGTTTGAGGTGTATAGAAGGCATTTATTTCATTTTTAGAAATTTTAATTTTTCACATTTTTCCACGAAAAAGGCCAATACCCCCCCCTTTGGGTTCTAGGTGAAATTCTCACTCAGCACAAATCAAACAAAAATGTTTCCATGGTGTGTATTGTTGTTCATTTTCATCAAATAAACAAAATAAAACCCAGAATAAATCATTAAAGACAAGAAATGAGCATAAAAGATGCCTCAGCGCAAATGTTAATGTTAGTAAAAGAGCCCAAATTTCAAAAAAATATTGCGAAAAACCACAATCTTCCATTATAGAGTGAATGTTTTAGGTGTATAGAAGGCATTTTTTTAATTTTTAGAAATTTTAATTTTTCACATTTTTCCGTGATAAGTGCCAATACCCCTCCCTTTGGGTTCTAGGTGAAATTCTCACTCGACACAAATCAAACAAAAAATGTTTCCATGGTGTGTATTGTTGTTCATTTTCATCAAATAAAAAAAATAAAACCCAGAATAAATCATTAAAGACAAGAAATGAGCATAAAAGATGCCTCAGCGCAAATGTTAATGTTAGTAAAAGAGCCCAAATTTCAAAAAATATTGCTAAAAACAACAATCTTCCATTAAAGAGTGAATGTTTGAGGCGTATAGAAGGCATTTATTTCATTTTTAGAAATGTTAATTTTTCACATTTTTCCACGAAAAGTGCCAATACCCCCCCTTTGGGTTCTAGGTGAAATTCTCACTCGACACAAATAAAACAAAAATGTTTCCATGGTGCGTATTGTTGTTCATTTTCATCAAATAAACAAAATAAAACCCAGAATAAATCATTAAAGGCAAGAAATGAGCCTAAAAGATGCCTCAGCGCAAACGTTAATGTTAGTAAAAGAGCCCAAATTTCAAAAAATATTGCGAAAAACAACAATCTTCCATCATAGAGTGAATGTTTGAGGTGTATAGAAGGCATTTATTTCATTTTTAGAAATTTTAATTTTTCACATTTTTCCATGAAAAGTGCCAATCTTCTCACCTCAACACAAATCAAACAAAAATGTTTCCATGGTGTGTATTGTTGTTCATTTTCATCAAATAAACAAAATAAAACCCAGAATAAATCATTAAAGACAAGAAATGAGCATAAAAGATGCCTCAGCGCAAATGTTAATGTTAGTAAAAGAGCCCAAATTTCAAAAAATATTGCGAAAAACAACAATCTTCCATTATAGAGTGAATGTTTGAGGTGTATAGAAGGCATTTATTTCATTTTTAGAAATTTTAATTTTTCACATTTTTCCATGAAAAGTGCCAATACCCCCCCTTTGGGTTCTAGGTGAAATTCTCACTAAACACAAATCAAACAAAAATGTTTCCATGGTGTGTATTGTTGTCCATTTTCATCAAATAAACAAAATAAAACCCAGAATAAATCATTAAAGACAAGAAATGAGCCTAAAAGATGCCTCAGCGCAAATGTTAATGTTAGTAAAAGAGCCCAAATTTCAAAAAATATTGCGAAAAAACAACAATCTTCCATTATAGAGTGAATGTTTGAGGTGTATAGAAGGCATTTATTTCATTTTTAGAAATGTTAATTTTCACATTTTTCCACGAAAAGTGCCAATACCCCCCCCCTTTGGGTTCTAGGTGAAATTCTCACTCGACACAAATAAAACAAAAATGTTTCCATGGTGTGTATTGTTGTTCATTTTCATCAAATAAACAAAATAAAACCCAGAATAAATCATTAAAGGCAAGAAATGAGCCTAAAAGATGCCTCAGCGCAAAAGTTAATGTTAGTAAAAGAGCCCAAATTTCAAAAAATATTGCGAAAAACAACAATCTTCCATCATAGAGTGAATGTTTGAGGTGTATAGAAGGCATTTATTTCATTTTTAGAAATTTTAATTTTTCACATTTTTCCATGAAAAGTGCCAATACCCCCCCTTTGGGTTCTAGGTGAAATTCTCACTCAACACAAATCAAACAAAAATGTTTCCATGGTGTGTATTGTTGTTCATTTTCATCAAATAAACAAAATAAACCCAGAATAAATCATTAAAGACAAGAAAAGAGCCTAAAAGATGCCTCAGCGCAAATGTTAATGTTAGTAAAAGAGCCCAAATTTCAAAAAATATTGCGAAAAACAACAATCTTCCATTATAGAGTGAATGTTTGAGGTGTATAGAAGGCATTTATTTCATTTTTAGAAATTTTTAATTTTTCACATTTTTCCACGAAAAAGGCCAATACCCCCCCCTTTGGGTTCTAGGTGAAATTCTCACTCAACACAAATCAAACAAAAATGCTTCCATGGTGTGTATTGTTGTTCATTGTCATCAAATAAACAAAATTAAACCCAGAATAAATCATTAAAGACAAGAAATGAGCATAAAAGATGCCTCAGCGCAAGTGTTAATGTTAGTAAAAGAGCCAAATTTCAAAAAAATATTGCGAAAAACCACAATCTTCCATTATAGAGTGAATGTTTTAGGTGTATAGAAGGCATTTTTTTAATTTTTAGAAATTTTAATTTTTCACATTTTTCCGTGAAAAGTGCCAATACCCCCCCTTTGGGTTCTAGGTGAAATTCTCACTCGACACAAATCAAACAAAAATGTTTCCATGGTGTGTATTGGATTTCATTTTCATCAAATAAACAAAATAAAACCCAGAATAAATCATTAAAGGCAAGAAATGAGCCTAAAAGATGCCTCAGCGCAAAAGTTAATGTTAGTAAAAGAGCCCAAATTTCAAAAAATATTGCGAAAAACAACAATCTTCCATCATAGAGTGAATGTTTGAGGTGTATAGAAGGCATTTATTTCATTTCTAGAAATTTTATTTTTTCACATTTTTCCACGAAAAAGGCCAATACCCCCCCCTTTGGGTTCTAGGTTAAATTCTCACTCGACACAAATCAAACAAAAATGTTTCCATGGTGTGTATTGTTGTTCATTTTCATCAAATAAACAAAATAAAACCCAGAATAAATCATTAAAGACAAGAAATGAGGATAAAAGATGCCTCAGCGCAAGTGTTAATGTTAGTAAAAGAGCCCAAATTTCAAAAAAATATTGCGAAAAACCACAATCTTCCATTATAGAGTGAATGTTTTAGGTGTATAGAAGGCATTTTTTTAATTTTTAGAAATTTTAATTTTTCACATTTTTCCGTGATAAGTGCCAATACCCCTCCCTTTGGGTTCTAGGTGAAATTCTCACTCGACACAAATCAAACAAAAATGTTTCCATGGTGTGTATTGTTGTTCATTTTCATCAAATAAAAAAAATAAAACCCAGAATAAATCATTAAAGACAAGAAATGAGCATAAAAGATGCCTCAGCGCAAATGTTAATGTTAGTAAAAGAGCCCAAATTTCAAAAAAATATTGCGAAAAACCACAATCTTCCATTATAGAGTGAATGTTTGAGGTGTATAGAAGGCATTTATTTCATTTTTAGAAATTTTAATTTTTCACATTTTTCCACGAAAAAGGCCAATACCCCCCCTTTGGGTTCTAGGTGAAATTCTCACTCAACACAAATCAAACAAAAATGTTTCCATGGTGTGTATTGTTGTTCATTTTCATCAAATAAACAAAATAAAACCCAGAATAAATCATTAAAGACAAGAAATGAGCCTAAAAGATGCCTCAGCGCAAATGTTAATGTTAGTAAAAGAGCCCAAATTTCAAAAAATATTGCGAAAAACAACAATCTTCCATTATAGAGAGAATGTTTGAGGTGTATAGAAGGCATTTATTTCATTTTTAGAAATGTTAATTTTTCACATTTTTCCACGAAAAAGGCCAATACCCCCCCCTTTGGGTTCTAGGTGAAATTCTCACTCAACACAAATCAAACAAAAATGTTTCCATGGTGTGTATTGTTGTTCATTTTCATCAAATAAACAAAATAAATCCAGAATAAATCATTAAAGACAAGAAATGAGCATAAAAGATGCCTCAGCGCAAATGTTAATGTTAGTAAAAGAGCCCAAATTTCAAAAAAATATTGCGAAAAACCACAATCTTCCATTATAGAGTGAATGTTAAGGTGTATAGAAGGCATTTTTTTAATTTTTAGAAATTTTAATTTTTCACATTTTTCCGTGAAAAGTGCCAATACCCCCCCCTTTGGGTTCTAGGTGAAATTCTCACTCGACACAAATCAAACAAAAATGTTTCCATGGTGTGTATTGTTGTTCATTTTCATCAAATAAACAAAATAAAACCCAGAATAAATCATTAAAGACAAGAGATGAGCATAAAAGATGCCTCAGCGCAAATGTTAATGTTAGTAAAAGAGCCCAAATTTCAAAAAATATTGCGGAAAACAACAATCTTCCATTATAGAGTGAATGTTTGAGGTGTATAGAAGGAATTTATTTCATTTTTAGAAATTTTAATTTTTCACATTTTTCCATGAAAAGTGCCAATTGCCCCCCTTTGGGTTCTAGGTGAAATTCTCACTCAACACAAATCAAACAAAAATGTTTCCATGGTGTGTATTGTTGTTCATTTTCATCAAATAAACAAAATAAAACCCAGAATAAATCATTAAAGACAAGAAATGAGCCTAAAAGATGCCTCAGCGCAAATGTTAATGTTAGTAAAAGAGCCCAAATTTCAAAAAATATTGCTAAAAACAACAATCTTCCATTAAAGAGTGAATGTTTGAGGCGTATAGAAGGCATTTATTTCATTTTTAGAAATGTTAATTTTTCACATTTTTCCACGAAAAGTGCCAATACCCCCCCCTTTGGGTTCTAGGTGAAATTCTCACTCGAAACAAATAAAACAAAAATGTTTCCATGGTGCGTATTGTTGTTCATTTTCATCAAATAAACAAAATAAAACCCAGAATAAATCATTAAAGGCAAGAAATGAGCCTAAAAGATGCCTCAGCGCAAACGTTAATGTTAGTAAAAGAGCCCAAATTTCAAAAAATATTGCGAAAAACAACAATCTTCCATCATAGAGTGAATGTTTGAGGTGTATAGAAGGCATTTATTTCATTTTTAGAAATTTTAATTTTTCACATTTTTCCATGAAAAGTGCCAATCTTCTCACTCAACACAAATCAAACAAAAATGTTTCCATGGTGTGTATTGTTGTTCATTTTCATCAAATAAACAAAATAAAACCCAGAATAAATCATTAAAGACAAGAAATGAGCCTAAAAGATGCCTCAGCGCAAATGTTAATGTTAGTAAAAGAGCCCAAATTTCAAAAAATATTGCGAAAAACAACAATCTTCCATTATAGAGTGAATGTTTTAGGTGTAAAGAAGGCATTTATTTCATTTTTAGAAATTTTAATTTTTCACATTTTTCCATGAAAAGTGCCAATACCCCCCCTTTGGGTTCTAGGTGAAATTCTCACTCGACACAAATCGAACAAAAATGTTTCCATGGTGTGTATTGTTGTTCATTTTCATCAAATAAACAAAATAAAACCCAGAATAAATCATTAAAAACAAGAAATGAGCATAAAAGATGCTTCAGCGCAAATGTTAATGTTAGTAAAAGAGCCCAAATTTCAAAAAATATTGCGAAAAACAACAATCTTCCATTATAGAGTGAATGTTTGAGGTGTATAGAAGGCATTTATTTCATTTTTAGAAATTTTAATTTTTCACATTTTTCCACGAAAAAGGCCAATACCCCCCCCTTTGGGTTCTAGGTGAAATTCTCACTCAACACAAATCAAACAAAAATGTTTCCATGGTGTGTATTGTTGTTCATTTTCATCAAATAAACAAAATAAAACCCAGAATAAATCATTAAAGACAAGAAATGAGCCTAAAAGATGCCTCAGCGCAAATGTTAATGTTAGTAAAAGAGCCCAAATTTCAAAAAATATTGCGAAAAACAACAATCTTCCATTATAGAGAGAATGTTTGAGGTGTATAGAAGGCATTTATTTCATTTTTAGAAATTTTAATTTTTCACATTTTTCCACGAAAAAGGCCAATACCCCTCCCTTTGGGTTCTAGGTGAAATTCTCACTCAACACAAATCAAACAAAAATGTTTCCATGGTGTGTATTGTTGTTCATTTTCATCAAATAAACAAAATAAATCCAGAATAAATCATTAAAGACAAGAAATGAGCATAAAAGATGCCTCAGCGCAAATGTTAATGTTAGTAAAAGAGCCCAAATTTCAAAAAAATATTGCGAAAAACCACAATCTTCCATTATAGAGTGAATGTTAAGGTGTATAGAAGGCATTTTTTTAATTTTTAGAAATTTTAATTTTTCACATTTTTCCGTGAAAAGTGCCAATACCCCCCCCTTTGGGTTCTAGGTGAAATTCTCACTCGACACAAATCAAACAAAAATGTTTCCATGGTGTGTATTGTTGTTCATTTTCATCAAATAAACAAAATAAAACCCAGAATAAATCATTAAAGACAAGAGATGAGCATAAAAGATGCCTCAGCGCAAATGTTAATGTTAGTAAAAGAGCCCAAATTTCAAAAAATATTGCGGAAAACAACAATCTTCCATTATAGAGTGAATGTTTGAGGTGTATAGAAGGCATTTATTTCATTTTTAGAAATTTTAATTTTTCACATTTTTCCACGAAAAAGGCCAATACCCCCCCCTTTGGGTTCTAGGTGAAATTCTCACTCGACACAAATCAAACAAAAATGTTTCCATGGTGTGTATTGTTGTTCATTTTCATGAAATAAACAAAATAAAACCCAGAATAAATCATTAAAGACAAGAAATGAGCATAAAAGATGCCTCAGCGCAAATGTTAATGTTAGTAAAAGAGTCCAAATTTCAAAAAACATTGCGAAAAACAACAATCTTCCATTATAGAGTGAATGTTTGAGGTGTATAGAAGGCATTTATTTCATTTTTAGAAATTTTAATTTTTCACATTTTTCCACGAAAAAGGCCAATACCCCCCCTTTGGGTTCTAGGTGAAATTCTCACTCAACACAAATCAAACAAAAATGCTTCCATGGTGTGTATTGTTGTTCATTTTCATCAAATAAACAAAATAAAACCCAGAATAAATCATTAAAGACAAGAAATGAGCATAAAAGATGCCTCAGCGCAAGTGTTAATGTTAGTAAAAGAGCCCAAATTTCAAAAAAATATTGCGAAAAACCACAATCTTCCATTATAGAGTGAATGTTTTAGGTGTATAGAAGGCATTTTTTTAATTTTTAGAAATTTTAATTTTTCACATTTTTCCGTGAAAAGTGCCAATACCCCCCCTTTGGGTTCTAGGTGAAATTCTCACTCGACAGAAATCAAACAAAAATGTTTCCATGGTGTGTATTGGATTTCATTTTCATCAAATAAACAAAATAAAACCCAGAATAAATCATTAAAGGCAAGAAATGAGCCTAAAAGATGCCTCAGCGCAAAAGTTAATGTTAGTAAAAGAGCCCAAATTTCAAAAAATATTGCGAAAAACAACAATCTTCCATCATAGAGTGAATGTTTGAGGTGTATAGAAGGCATTTATTTCATTTCTAGAAATTTTAATTTTTCACATTTTTCCACGAAAAAGGCCAATACCCCCCCCTTTGGGTTCTAGGTGAAATTCTCACTCGACACAAATCAAACAAAAATGTTTCCATGGTGTGTATTGTTGTTCATTTTCATCAAATAAACAAAATAAAACCCAGAATAAATCATTAAAGACAAGAAATGAGGATAAAAGATGCCTCAGCGCAGGTGTTAATGTTTGTAAAAGAGCCCAAATTTCAAAAAATATTGCGAAAAACAAGAATCTTCCATTATAGAGTGAATGTTTGAGGTGTATAGAAGGCATTTATTTCATTTTTAGAAATTTTAATTTTTCACATTTTTCCACGAAAAAGGCCAATACCCCCCCCTTTGGGTTCTAGGTGAAATTCTCACTCAGCACAAATCAAACAAAAATGTTTCCATGGTGTGTATTGTTGTTCATTTTCATCAAATAAACAAAATAAAACCCAGAATAAATCATTAAAGACAAGAAATGAGCATAAAAGATGCCTCAGCGCAAATGTTAATGTTAGTAAAAGAGCCCAAATTTCAAAAAAATATTGCGAAAAACCACAATCTTCCATTATAGAGTGAATGTTTTAGGTGTATAGAAGGCATTTTTTTAATTTTTAGAAATTTTAATTTTTCACATTTTTCCGTGATAAGTGCCAATACCCCTCCCTTTGGGTTCTAGGTGAAATTCTCACTCGACACAAATCAAACAAAAATGTTTCCATGGTGTGTATTGTTGTTCATTTTCATCAAATAAAAAAAATAAAACCCAGAATAAATCATTAAAGACAAGAAATGAGCATAAAAGATGCCTCAGCGCAAATGTTAATGTTAGTAAAAGAGCCCAAATTTCA
Source organism: Hetaerina americana (assembly GCF_022747635.1). Lineage (NCBI taxonomy): Eukaryota > Metazoa > Arthropoda > Insecta > Odonata > Calopterygidae > Hetaerina > Hetaerina americana. Next base: position 19,597 of record NW_027286312.1, read on the forward strand.
AAAAATATTGCTAAAAACAACAATCTTCCATTAAAGAGTGAATGTTTGAGGCGTATAGAAGGCATTTATTTCATTTTTAGAAATGTTAATTTTTCACATTTTTCCACGAAAAGTGCCAATACCCCCCCCTTTGGGTTCTAGGTGAAATTCTCACTCGAAACAAATAAAACAAAAATGTTTCCATGGTGCGTATTGTTGTTCATTTTCATCAAATAAACAAAATAAAACCCAGAATAAATCATTAAAGGCAAGAAATGAGCCTAAAAGATGCCTCAGCGCAAACGTTAATGTTAGTAAAAGAGCCCAAATTTCAAAAAATATTGCGAAAAACAACAATCTTCCATCATAGAGTGAATGTTTGAGGTGTATAGAAGGCATTTATTTCATTTTTAGAAATTTTAATTTTTCACATTTTTCCATGAAAAGTGCCAATCTTCTCACTCAACACAAATCAAACAAAAATGTTTCCATGGTGTGTATTGTTGTTCATTTTCATCAAATAAACAAAATAAAACCCAGAATAAATCATTAAAGACAAGAAATGAGCCTAAAAGATGCCTCAGCGCAAATGTTAATGTTAGTAAAAGAGCCCAAATTTCAAAAAATATTGCGAAAAACAACAATCTTCCATTATAGAGTGAATGTTTTAGGTGTAAAGAAGGCATTTATTTCATTTTTAGAAATTTTAATTTTTCACATTTTTCCATGAAAAGTGCCAATACCCCCCCTTTGGGTTCTAGGTGAAATTCTCACTCGACACAAATCGAACAAAAATGTTTCCATGGTGTGTATTGTTGTTCATTTTCATCAAATAAACAAAATAAAACCCAGAATAAATCATTAAAGACAAGAAATGAGCATAAAAGATGCTTCAGCGCAAATGTTAATGTTAGTAAAAGAGCCCAAATTTCAAAAAATATTGCGAAAAACAACAATCTTCCATTATAGAGTGAATGTTTGAGGTGTATAGAAGGCATTTATTTCATTTCTAGAAATTTTAATTTTTCACATTTTTCCACGAAAAAGGCCAATACCCCCCCCTTTGGGTTCTAGGTGAAATTCTCACTCGACACAAATCAAACAAAAATGTTTCCATGGTGTGTATTGTTGTTCATTTTCATCAAATAAAAAAAATAAAACCCAGAATAAATCATTAAAAACAAGAAATGAGCATAAAAGATGCCTCAGCGCAAATGTTAATGTTAGTAAAAGAGCCCAAATTTCAAAAAAATATTGCGAAAAACCACAATCTTCCATTATAGAGTGAATGTTTTAGGTGTATAGAAGGCATTTTTTTAATTTTTAGAAATTTTAATTTTTCACATTTTTCCGTGATAAGTGCCAATACCCCTCCCTTTGGGTTCTAGGTGAAATTCTCACTCGACACAAATCAAACAAAAATGTTTCCATGGTGTGTATTGTTGTTCATTTTCATCAAATAAAAAAAATAAAACCCAGAATAAATCATTAAAGACAAGAAATGAGCATAAAAGATGCCTCAGCGAATGTTAATGTTAGTAAAAGAGCCCAAATTTCAAAAAATATTGCTAAAAACAACAATCTTCCATTAAAGAGTGAATGTTTGAGGCGTATAGAAGGCATTTATTTCATTTTTAGAAATGTTAATTTTTCACATTTTTCCACGAAAAGTGCCAATACCCCCCCCTTTGGGTTCTAGGTGAAATTCTCACTCGAAACAAATAAAACAAAAATGTTTCCATGGTGCGTATTGTTGTTCATTTTCATCAAATAAACAAAATAAAACCCAGAATAAATCATTAAAGGCAAGAAATGAGCCTAAAAGATGCCTCAGCGCAAACGTTAATGTTAGTAAAAGAGCCCAAATTTCAAAAAATATTGCGAAAAACAACAATCTTCCATCATAGAGTGAATGTTTGAGGTGTATAGAAGGCATTTATTTCATTTTTAGAAATTTTAATTTTTCACATTTTTCCATGAAAAGTGCCAATCTTCTCACTCAACACAAATCAAACAAAAATGTTTCCATGGTGTGTATTGTTGTTCATTTTCATCAAATAAACAAAATAAAACCCAGAATAAATCATTAAAGACAAGAAATGAGCCTAAAAGATGCCTCAGCGCAAATGTTAATGTTAGTAAAAGAGCCCAAATTTCAAAAAATATTGCGAAAAACAACAATCTTCCATTATAGAGTGAATGTTTTAGGTGTAAAGAAGGCATTTATTTCATTTTTAGAAATTTTAATTTTTCACATTTTTCCATGAAAAGTGCCAATACCCCCCCCTTTGGGTTCTAGGTGAAATTCTCACTCGACACAAATCGAACAAAAATGTTTCCATGGTGTGTATTGTTGTTCATTTTCATCAAATAAACAAAATAAAACCCAGAATAAATCATTAAAGACAAGAAATGAGCATAAAAGATGCTTCAGCGCAAATGTTAATGTTAGTAAAAGAGCCCAAATTTCAAAAAATATTGCGAAAAACAACAATCTTCCATTATAGAGTGAATGTTTGAGGTGTATAGAAGGCATTTATTTCATTTTTAGAAATTTTAATTTTTCACATTTTTCCACGAAAAAGGCCAATACCCCCCCCTTTGGGTTCTAGGTGAAATTCTCACTCAACACAAATCAAACAAAAATGTTTCCATGGTGTGTATTGTTGTTCATTTTCATCAAATAAACAAAATAAAACCCAGAATAAATCATTAAAGACAAGAAATGAGCCTAAAAGATGCCTCAGCGCAAATGTTAATGTTAGTAAAAGAGCCCAAATTTCAAAAAATATTGCGAAAAACAACAATCTTCCATTATAGAGAGAATGTTTGAGGTGTATAGAAGGCATTTATTTCATTTTTAGAAATTTTAATATTTCACATTTTTCCACGAAAAAGGCCAATACCCCCCCCTTTGGGTTCTAGGTGAAATTCTCACTCAACACAAATCAAACAAAAATGTTTCCATGGTGTGTATTGTTGTTCATTTTCATCAAATAAACAAAATAAATCCAGAATAAATCATTAAAGACAAGAAATGAGCATAAAAGATGCCTCAGCGCAAATGTTAATGTTAGTAAAAGAGCCCAAATTTCAAAAAAATATTGCGAAAAACCACAATCTTCCATTATAGAGTGAATGTTAAGGTGTATAGAAGGCATTTTTTTAATTTTTAGAAATTTTAATTTTTCACATTTTTCCGTGAAAAGTGCCAATACCCCCCCCTTTGGGTTCTAGGTGAAATTCTCACTCGACACAAATCAAACAAAAATGTTTCCATGGTGTGTATTGTTGTTCATTTTCATCAAATAAACAAAATAAAACCCAGAATAAATCATTAAAGACAAGAGATGAGCATAAAAGATGCCTCAGCGCAAAAGTTAATGTTAGTAAAAGAGCCCAAATTTCAAAAAATATTGCGGAAAACAACAATCTTCCATTATAGAGTGAATGTTTGAGGTGTATAGAAGGCATTTATTTCATTTTTAGAAATTTTAATTTTTCACATTTTTCCATGAAAAGTGCCAATACCCCCCCTTTGGGTTCTAGGTGAAATTCTCACTCAACACAAATCAAACAAAAATGTTTCCATGGTGTGTATTGTTGTTCATTTTCATCAAATAAACAAAATAAAACCCAGAATAAATCATTAAAGACAAGAAATGAGCATAAAAGATGCCTAAGCGAAAGTGTTAATGTTAGTAAAAGAGCCCAAATTTCAAAAAAATATTGCGAAAAACCACAATCTTCCATTATAGAGTGAATGTTTGAGGTGTATAGAAGGCATTTATTTCATTTTTAGAAATTTTAATTTTTCACATTTTTCCACGAAAAAGGCCAATACCCCCCCCTTTGGGTTCTAGGTGAAATTCTCACTCGACACAAATCAAACAAAAATGTTTCCATGGTGTGTATTGTTGTTCATTTTCATGAAATAAACAAAATAAAACCCAGAATAAATCATTAAAGACAAGAAATGAGCATAAAAGATGCCTCAGCGCAAATGTTAATGTTAGTAAAAGAGCCCAAATTTCAAAAAACATTGCGAAAAACAACAATCTTCCATTATAGAGTGAATGTTTGAGGTGTATAGAAGGCATTTATTTCATTTTTAGAAATTTTAATTTTTCACATTTTTCCACGAAAAAGGCCAATACCCCCCCTTTGGGTTCTAGGTGAAATTCTCACTCAACACAAATCAAACAAAAATGCTTCCATGGTGTGTATTGTTGTTCATTTTCATCAAATAAACAAAATAAAACCCAGAATAAATCATTAAAGACAAGAAATGAGCATAAAAGATGCCTCAGCGCAAGTGTTAATGTTAGTAAAAGAGCCCAAATTTCAAAAAAATATTGCGAAAAACCACAATCTTCCATTATAGAGTGAATGTTTTAGGTGTATAGAAGGCATTTTTTTAATTTTTAGAAATTTTAATTTTTCACATTTTTCCGTGAAAAGTGCCAATACCCCCCCTTTGGGTTCTAGGTGAAATTCTCACTCGACAGAAATCAAACAAAAATGTTTCCATGGTGTGTATTGGATTTCATTTTCATCAAATAAACAAAATAAAACCCAGAATAAATCATTAAAGGCAAGAAATGAGCCTAAAAGATGCCTCAGCGCAAAAGTTAATGTTAGTAAAAGAGCCCAAATTTCAAAAAATATTGCGAAAAACAACAATCTTCCATCATAGAGTGAATGTTTGAGGTGTATAGAAGGCATTTATTTCATTTCTAGAAATTTTAATTTTTCACATTTTTCCACGAAAAAGGCCAATACCCCCCCCTTTGGGTTCTAGGTGAAATTCTCACTCGACACAAATCAAACAAAAATGTTTCCATGGTGTGTATTGTTGTTCATTTTCATCAAATAAACAAAATAAAACCCAGAATAAATCATTAAAGGCAAGAAATGAGCCTAAAAGATGCCTCAGCGCAGGTGTTAATGTTAGTAAAAGAGCCCAAATTTCAAAAAATATTGCGAAAAACAAGAATCTTCCATTATAGAGTGAATGTTTGAGGTGTATAGAAGGCATTTATTTCATTTTTAGAAATTTTAATTTTTCACATTTTTCCACGAAAAAGGCCAATACCCCCCCCTTTGGGTTCTAGGTGAAATTCTCACTCAGCACAAATCAAACAAAAATGTTTCCATGGTGTGTATTGTTGTTCATTTTCATCAAATAAACAAAATAAAACCCAGAATAAATCATTAAAGACAAGAAATGAGCATAAAAGATGCCTCAGCGCAAATGTTAATGTTAGTAAAAGAGCCCAAATTTCAAAAAAATATTGCGAAAAACCACAATCTTCCATTATAGAGTGAATGTTTTAGGTGTATAGAAGGCATTTTTTTAATTTTTAGAAATTTTAATTTTTCACATTTTTCCGTGATAAGTGCCAATACCCCTCCCTTTGGGTTCTAGGTGAAATTCTCACTCGACACAAATCAAACAAAAATGTTTCCATGGTGTGTATTGTTGTTCATTTTCATCAAATAAAAAAAATAAAACCCAGAATAAATCATTAAAGACAAGAAATGAGCATAAAAGATGCCTCAGCGCAAATGTTAATGTTAGTAAAAGAGCCCAAATTTCAAAAAAATATTGCGAAAAACCACAATCTTCCATTATAGAGTGAATGTTTTAGGTGTAAAGAAGGCATTTATTTCATTTTTAGAAATTTTAATTTTTCACATTTTTCCATGAAAAGTGCCAATACCCCCCCTTTGGGTTCTAGGTGAAATTCTCACTCGACGCAAATCGAACAAAAATGTTTCCATGGTGTGTATTGTTGTTCATTTTCATCAAATAAACAAAATAAAACCCAGAATAAATCATTAAAGAAAAGAAATGAGCATAAAAGATGCTTCAGCGCAAATGTTAATGTTAGTAAAAGAGCCCAAATTTCAAAAAATATTGCGAAAAACAACAATCTTCCATTATAGAGTGAATGTTTTAGGTGTATAGAAGGCATTTTTTTAATTTTTAGAAATTTTAATTTTTCACATTTTTCCGTGAAAAGTGCCAATACCCCCCCTTTGGGTTCTAGGTGAAATTCTCACTCGACAGAAATCAAACAAAAATGTTTCCATGGTGTGTATTGGATTTCATTTTCATCAAATAAACAAAATAAAACCCAGAATAAATCATTAAAGGCAAGAAATGAGCCTAAAAGATGCCTCAGCGCAAAAGTTAATGTTAGTAAAAGAGCCCAAATTTCAAAAAATATTGCGAAAAACAACAATCTTCCATCATAGAGTGAATGTTTGAGGTGTATAGAAGGCATTTATTTCATTTCTAGAAATTTTAATTTTTCACATTTTTCCACGAAAAAGGCCAATACCCCCCCCTTTGGGTTCTAGGTGAAATTCTCACTCGACACAAATCAAACAAAAATGTTTCCATGGTGTGTATTGTTGTTCATTTTCATCAAATAAACAAAATAAAACCCAGAATAAATCATTAAAGGCAAGAAATGAGCCTAAAAGATGCCTCAGCGCAGGTGTTAATGTTAGTAAAAGAGCCCAAATTTCAAAAAATATTGCGAAAAACAAGAATCTTCCATTATAGAGTGAATGTTTGAGGTGTATAGAAGGCATTTATTTCATTTTTAGAAATTTTAATTTTTCACATTTTTCCACGAAAAAGGCCAATACCCCCCCCTTTGGGTTCTAGGTGAAATTCTCACTCAGCACAAATCAAACAAAAATGTTTCCATGGTGTGTATTGTTGTTCATTTTCATCAAATAAACAAAATAAAACCCAGAATAAATCATTAAAGACAAGAAATGGGCATAAAAGATGCCTCAGCGCAAATGTTAATGTTAGTAAAAGAGCCCAAATTTCAAAAAAATATTGCGAAAAACCACAATCTTCCATTATAGAGTGAATGTTTTAGGTGTATAGAAGGCATTTTTTTAATTTTTAGAAATTTTAATTTTTCACATTTTTCCGTGATAAGTGCCAATACCCCTCCCTTTGGGTTCTAGGTGAAATTCTCACTCGACACAAATCAAACAAAAATGTTTCCATGGTGTGTATTGTTGTTCATTTTCATCAAATAAAAAAAATAAAACCCAGAATAAATCATTAAAGACAAGAAATGAGCATAAAAGATGCCTCAGCGCAAATGTTAATGTTAGTAAAAGAGCCCAAATTTCAAAAAAATATTGCGAAAAACCACAATCTTCCATTATAGAGTGAATGTTTTAGGTGTAAAGAAGGCATTTATTTCATTTTTAGAAATTTTAATTTTTCACATTTTTCCATGAAAAGTGCCAATACCCCCCCTTTGGGTTCTAGGTGAAATTCTCACTCGACGCAAATCGAACAAAAATGTTTCCATGGTGTGTATTGTTGTTCATTTTCATCAAATAAACAAAATAAAACCCAGAATAAATCATTAAAGAAAAGAAATGAGCATAAAAGATGCTTCAGCGCAAATGTTATGTTAGTAAAAGAGCCCAAATTTCAAAAAATATTGCGAAAAACAACAATCTTCCATTATAGAGTGAATGTTTGAGGTGTATAGAAGGCATTTATTTCATTTTTAGAAATTTTAATTTTTCACATTTTTCCACGAAAAAGGCCAATACCCCCCCCTTTGGGTTCTAGGTGAAATTCTCACTCAACACAAATCAAACAAAAATGCTTCAATGGTGTGTATTGTTGTTCATTTTCATCAAATAAACAAAATAAAACCCAGAATAAATCATTAAAGACAAGAAATGAGCATAAAAGATGCCTCAGCGCAAGTGTTAATGTTAGTAAAAGAGCCCAAATTTCAAAAAAATATTGCGAAAAACCACAATCTTCCATTATAGAGTGAATGTTTTAGGTGTATAGAAGGCATTTTTTTAATTTTTAGAAATTTTAATTTTTCACATTTTTCCGTGAAAAGTGCCAATACCCCCCCTTTGGGTTCTAGGTGAAATTCTCACTCGACAGAAATCAAACAAAAATGTTTCCATGGTGTGTATTGGATTTCATTTTCATCAAATAAACAAAATAAAACCCAGAATAAATCATTAAAGGCAAGAAATGAGCCTAAAAGATGCCTCAGCGCAAAAGTTAATGTTAGTAAAAGAGCCCAAATTTCAAAAAATATTGCGAAAAACAACAATCTTCCATCATAGAGTGAATGTTTGAGGTGTATAGAAGGCATTTATTTCATTTCTAGAAATTTTAATTTTTCACATTTTTCCACGAAAAAGGCCAATACCCCCCCCTTTGGGTTCTAGGTGAAATTCTCACTCGACACAAATCAAACAAAAATGTTTCCATGGTGTGTATTGTTGTTCATTTTCATCAAATAAACAAAATAAAACCCAGAATAAATCATTAAAGGCAAGAAATGAGCCTAAAAGATGCCTCAGCGCAGGTGTTAATGTTAGTAAAAGAGCCCAAATTTCAAAAAATATTGCGAAAAACAAGAATCTTCCATTATAGAGTGAATGTTTGAGGTGTATAGAAGGCATTTATTTCATTTTTAGAAATTTTAATTTTTCACATTTTTCCACGAAAAAGGCCAATACCCCCCCCTTTGGGTTCTAGGTGAAATTCTCACTCAGCACAAATCAAACAAAAATGTTTCCATGGTGTGTATTGTTGTTCATTTTCATCAAATAAACAAAATAAAACCCAGAATAAATCATTAAAGACAAGAAATGAGCATAAAAGATGCCTCAGCGCAAATGTTAATGTTAGTAAAAGAGCCCAAATTTCAAAAAAATATTGCGAAAAACCACAATCTTCCATTATAGAGTGAATGTTTTAGGTGTATAGAAGGCATTTTTTTAATTTTTAGAAATTTTAATTTTTCACATTTTTCCGTGATAAGTGCCAATACCCCTCCCTTTGGGTTCTAGGTGAAATTCTCACTCGACACAAATCAAACAAAAATGTTTCCATGGTGTGTATTGTTGTTCATTTTCATCAAATAAAAAAAATAAAACCCAGAATAAATCATTAAAGACAAGAAATGAGCATAAAAGATGCCTCAGCGCAAATGTTAATGTTAGTAAAAGAGCCCAAATTTCAAAAAAATATTGCGAAAAACCACAATCTTCCATTATAGAGTGAATGTTTTAGGTGTAAAGAAGGCATTTATTTCATTTTTAGAAATTTTAATTTTTCACATTTTTCCATGAAAAGTGCCAATACCCCCCCTTTGGGTTCTAGGTGAAATTCTCACTCGACGCAAATCGAACAAAAATGTTTCCATGGTGTGTATTGTTGTTCATTTTCATCAAATAAACAAAATAAAACCCAGAATAAATCATTAAAGAAAAGAAATGAGCATAAAAGATGCTTCAGCGCAAATGTTAATGTTAGTAAAAGAGCCCAAATTTCAAAAAATATTGCGAAAAACAACAATCTTCCATTATAGAGTGAATGTTTTAGGTGTATAGAAGGCATTTTTTTAATTTTTAGAAATTTTAATTTTTCACATTTTTCCGTGAAAAGTGCCAATACCCCCCCTTTGGGTTCTAGGTGAAATTCTCACTCGACAGAAATCAAACAAAAATGTTTCCATGGTGTGTATTGGATTTCATTTTCATCAAATAAACAAAATAAAACCCAGAATAAATCATTAAAGGCAAGAAATGAGCCTAAAAGATGCCTCAGCGCAAAAGTTAATGTTAGTAAAAGAGCCCAAATTTCAAAAAATATTGCGAAAAACAACAATCTTCCATCATAGAGTGAATGTTTGAGGTGTATAGAAGGCATTTATTTCATTTCTAGAAATTTTAATTTTTCACATTTTTCCACGAAAAAGGCCAATACCCCCCCCTTTGGGTTCTAGGTGAAATTCTCACTCGACACAAATCAAACAAAAATGTTTCCATGGTGTGTATTGTTGTTCATTTTCATCAAATAAACAAAATAAAACCCAGAATAAATCATTAAAGGCAAGAAATGAGCCTAAAAGATGCCTCAGCGCAGGTGTTAATGTTAGTAAAAGAGCCCAAATTTCAAAAAATATTGCGAAAAACAAGAATCTTCCATTATAGAGTGAATGTTTGAGGTGTATAGAAGGCATTTATTTCATTTTTAGAAATTTTAATTTTTCACATTTTTCCACGAAAAAGGCCAATACCCCCCCCTTTGGGTTCTAGGTGAAATTCTCACTCAGCACAAATCAAACAAAAATGTTTCCATGGTGTGTATTGTTGTTCATTTTCATCAAATAAACAAAATAAAACCCAGAATAAATCATTAAAGACAAGAAATGGGCATAAAAGATGCCTCAGCGCAAATGTTAATGTTAGTAAAAGAGCCCAAATTTCAAAAAAATATTGCGAAAAACCACAATCTTCCATTATAGAGTGAATGTTTTAGGTGTATAGAAGGCATTTTTTTAATTTTTAGAAATTTTAATTTTTCACATTTTTCCGTGATAAGTGCCAATACCCCTCCCTTTGGGTTCTAGGTGAAATTCTCACTCGACACAAATCAAACAAAAATGTTTCCATGGTGTGTATTGTTGTTCATTTTCATCAAATAAAAAAAATAAAACCCAGAATAAATCATTAAAGACAAGAAATGAGCATAAAAGATGCCTCAGCGCAAATGTTAATGTTAGTAAAAGAGCCCAAATTTCAAAAAAATATTGCGAAAAACCACAATCTTCCATTATAGAGTGAATGTTTTAGGTGTAAAGAAGGCATTTATTTCATTTTTAGAAATTTTAATTTTTCACATTTTTCCATGAAAAGTGCCAATACCCCCCCTTTGGGTTCTAGGTGAAATTCTCACTCGACGCAAATCGAACAAAAATGTTTCCATGGTGTGTATTGTTGTTCATTTTCATCAAATAAACAAAATAAAACCCAGAATAAATCATTAAAGAAAAGAAATGAGCATAAAAGATGCTTCAGCGCAAATGTTATGTTAGTAAAAGAGCCCAAATTTCAAAAAATATTGCGAAAAACAACAATCTTCCATTATAGAGTGAATGTTTGAGGTGTATAGAAGGCATTTATTTCATTTTTAGAAATTTTAATTTTTCACATTTTTCCACGAAAAAGGCCAATACCCCCCCCTTTGGGTTCTAGGTGAAATTCTCACTCAACACAAATCAAACAAAAATGCT